>NC_058405.1:80629101-80648966 GCF_002201575.2 Neomonachus schauinslandi
TTGTTTCGGGAACCTAGGTCGGCTCTCCCGCGTGTGCGTGGGGTCCTACGGGCTGTCCATCCAACGCAAAGGAACAAAACTGTAGAGAACCCGTGCCTCAGGACAGATCGCCCTTCCTGAGCGTGATCTTCATCTCGTGTGTGTTTCTGTGAAAGCATGAGAATGGAACCTAAACGGAACCCAGAGTGAGAAGCAGGCGTGTAAGGAAGGCTGCTGTCGACTCACCTTCTGGTTTGGAGATTAGAAGTGGTTTACCCTGTGTCCCTTGATGCCTTGTTACCTTTGTGCAGCAACAACCTATCTTGTGTGTGGTACGATGTCCTACTGCGTTCCTGACTGATGCTCTTGCTTCGGTGATGTGAACCAAATGCTGTGGTCCCTCAGGCTAGATTTTGGGCACAATCATTGCTCAAGGCCACATTAGGATTATGGTTACTGTATGGGAACCTGAAGAGGTCAATCTCGTGGCAGTGTCAAGACTGCCTCAGTCGAGGGCGAGCTTAGGGAGAAGCGCATGGTTAGGGTTTGGTTTTATTACCTAGGCGCATGGTGGATCAATGGGCTGGATTTCACTGCATTATGGTATTAGGCCCACATTGGTGGTTCCTCGTGACATGAGTCCTTTCTTCATTCGTGGAGAATTTATAGTGCGGCCCACCTTATATCACAAATCCTGTTCTTGTTCAGGTGTAGAGATCGAAGCGACCCAGGCCAGTGTCATGATCATGGTTAGGGTGAGAATCATGAAGATGGTAGGCAGGTTTCAGATGCCTGTATGGATAAGTGCCCTGAGGGGTGGTATGAAGGCATCATTAAACGGCTGATCCTCTGGCTTTCCGTTGGTCCTCGAGTAGGTACTCTATGTGTCCCTGATGTATAGTTTCTTCCTTAGAATTCTGGGCAGCAAGCAACACCATGCACCAGGGTGGAAAGTATCACACTTGCTTTTTTGAATCTTTCCTTATGAGCTTGCTGTTGCCCAGGAGTCCAAACTCCATTGCAGCCTCACTTAAAGGATTCACGTCTTGTCACAGCTGCAACCAAGGTAAGTTTTGAGTTATAGGCCGGAGGACCTTAGGAGAACATTTCATGGCAGTGCAGTGTCCTGTCCTGCAGCAGACTGGAAGGCTAACATGAGGGCGAGACTCAGGCTTCGGGTTTGTGCAGGGGAATGCTCACGGGTTCGCTGAGTTTCTGCTTCAAAACCTGATGGGCAGCTCCAGCCGATGCTGCATGCTTCCTGGTCTCCAAATGTGTTGCTAACTGAAAAACATTGGTTAGGTGAGCCAAATCCAGTGCTTCCTCAAGGCTAGGTTTCAGACACTGGTAGCTCACCAACCGTTGCTAGGATTAGTATGCGTGTCTGGAAGCTGAAAGAGCTCTATCTGATGACATCCCGGAGACAGTCCCCAAAACCTGAGCTGACGGTGAGATCAGGTTGAAGCACAGGGGCAAGGCTTGGTCTCATGAACCGGGCCGTTGTGGTTCCCAGGGCAAGTGTTCGCCAGCATCGTCCTATGAGGCCCCACTGGTAGTTACCCGTGGCATGAGTTCTTTCTGCATTCCTGCACATTTATCCCATGTCCCCTTTGTGTTCCCATTCCAGTCATTCTTCAGACGTAGAATTTGGACTCAGGGAGGGAAAGAACCCTGCCCAAGGTAGGGTGAGAAGCCAGAGATGTTAGCACGGAAGAGATGGCATTGCGGAGATGTGCCCAGAGCCTCAGGGCAGTTCCGGGATAGCATTAGCGTGAGCATCCGAGTTCCAGTTTGACCGCACGGAGGTGCTCCTTGTGTTCCTGATATACAGTGTCCTCAATAGAAACGTGGTCTGCAGCAACATTCACCATCCATGTTGGCAAGTCGCAAGGTTTCTTCCTTTTTCTTTCAATATCAGCCTGCTGTTGCTCTGGTGTCCAAAATTCACTTCATCCTCACTAAAAGGCTCTGGTTCTTGTCAGTTCCACTTCCAGGGACAGGTTTGAGTTACAGGCTCGAGGTCTTTATGGGATACTTACTTGCAATTTCACAGCCCCGTCCTGTAGCTGATCGGAGGCTTAGCATGACGGCGAGCCTCAAGCTTTGGGTTTGGCCAGGGAAATGCTCAGTTGCTGCATTATAAGGTTGTTGTTGCTCCGGTGTCCTAATTCTATTGCAGCCTCAGTAAAATACTCTGGGTCTGGTCAGTGTCACATCCAGGGTTAGGTTTGAGTTATAGGCTCGAGGAATTTAGTGGATACTTACTTGCAATTTCACAACCCTGTCCTGTAGCTGATTGGAGGCCTAACAAGTACGTGAGCCTCAGGCTTCAGGTTTGGCCTTTGGAATGCTCAGTGTGTTTGTTGAGTTTCTGGCTTTTCTTTCCAAAAGCTTTTGTGCAACAACAACCCAGCTTGCGTGTGGTACGATATCCTACTGTGTTCCTGACTGATGCTCTGGCATCAGTGATGTGTACCAAATGCTGTGCTCCCGTAGGCTTGTTTTCGGGCACAATCCTTGCCTCATGCAAGTTTTGGATTATGGTTACTGCATTGGAGCTGGAAGTGTTCTAACTCGTGGCAGTGTGGAGACCTTCCCCAAGGCCTGAAGTGAGAGCAAGTTTTAGGGGGAAGCGCAGGGTTCGGGTTTGTTCTCATTAACTAGGTGCATGGTGGATCAATGGGCTGGGTTTCCCCCCCCATTACACTATTAGGCAAACCTTGGTGGTTCCCCGTGGCATGAGTCCTTTCTGCATTCGTGGAGATTTTGTACTGTGCCCCCCCTTGTATCACAAATCGTGTTCTTATTCAGGCATATAATCGAAGGATCGGAGGTCCAAGGTCATCGTAACGGTTAGGGTGAGAATCTGGGTGATGGTAGCTTATCTTTCGGATGGCTGTAAGGACAAGTTTCTTGAGGCGTGACATGAAAGCAACATCAAATCGCTGAGCATCTGGCTTCCTGTTTGTCCTCACGTATATGGTCTTTGTGTCCCATGTGTACAGTGTCTTCCTTAGAATCTTGGGCAGCAAGCAGCAACATGCACCAGGGTGGGAAGTCGCATAATTTCCTTTTTCAATCCTGACTTAGGAGCCAGCTGTTGCCCAGGTGTCCAAAATCCATTGCAGCCTCACTTAAAGGGTTCGCCTCTTGTCAGAGCCACATCCAGGATAAGGTTTGAGTTGTAGGCCCAAGGACCTTAGGGGATAATTACATGGAAGAGCAGTGTCCTGTCCTGCTGCTGACTGGAAAGCTAACATGACGGTGAGCTTCAGGCCTCCTGTTTTTCAGGGGAATGCTCACTGGTTCGCTGAGTTTCTGGTTCAAAACCTGATAGGCAGCTGCAACCGACGCTGCATGGGACCCTGTTTCCTATTTTGCTGCTGACTGAATACCATTGCTTTGGTAGGCAAATCCAATGCTCCCTCATGGTTAGGTCTCAATCACGTTCAATACCCTAACCAGGACTATATTTATTTTTCGTGTCTGGAAGCTGGAAAGGTTCTATCCAATTACACTGCATAGACTGTCTCTGAATCTTGACCCGACGGTGAAAATCCAGTTTAAGCATATGGTCAAGGCTTGGTCTCATTAACCAGGCCGTTGTGGATCCCAGGGCAGGTGTTTGCCAGCATTGTGCTATTAGGCCCCAAAGGTGGTTACCCGTGGCATGAATTCTTTCATCATTCCTGCATATTTATTCTGTGTCCCCTTTGTGTTCCTATTCCCATCGTTCTTCAGAGGTAAAATTTGGACCCAGGGAGGGAAAAATCCCTGCTCAAGGTATCTTGAGCATACGGGAAATTCTAAGCACCTAAGCGATGAGAGTGCGTGGAATTGCCCCAAGAGCCTTTGAGTTCAGTGTTAG
Organism: Neomonachus schauinslandi; assembly: GCF_002201575.2. Classification (NCBI taxonomy): domain Eukaryota; kingdom Metazoa; phylum Chordata; class Mammalia; order Carnivora; family Phocidae; genus Neomonachus; species Neomonachus schauinslandi. The sequence continues at coordinate 80,632,949 of NC_058405.1, forward strand.
TTTAGCAACAGCAGTTTTCTTCCTGTTTGGCCCCAGGGAGATGCTTCTTGATTTCCTGATATATATTTTCTTCAAAAGAATCATCGTCAGCAGCAACATCCACCAGTGTGGCAGGAGTATGGTTTGCTCCTTTGTTCCTGCATTATAAGCCTGCTTTTGCTCATGTGTCCAGAATCCATTTTTGCCTCCTCAAAACGCTTCGAGACTAGTCAGTGCCACCTCCAGGGTTCACTTGATTTACACAGCCGAGGAACTTTGGGGACAAATGAATGGAAGGGCAGAGCTCTGTCCTGCAGTTCTGTGGAAAGCTAGCATGAAGTGGAGGCTCAGACTTCAGCTTTGGCCATGGGAATACTCACCGTTTTGCTGAATTATTGGTTCGAAACCTGATTGCAGCACCCGCCGTGGCTGCATGTGGCATGGTCTCCTACTGTGTTCCTGACTGATTCTCTCGCATCGGTTCCGTGAGTCAAATCCAGCGCTCCCTGTGGGCTAATTTTCTGCTTCCGTTATTTCCACAGCCAGGGCCCTGGAAGTGGTGTATCCGATGGCAGTGTGTAGACGAGCCCTATGGACTGTTAGTGATTTCACTCCAAATTATATAAGTTCTCCTCCAAATACGCACCCAGAATTGGGCGAAATCCCCAGAGATATCATGGAGCTTGGGGAGATTTCACTCAAAATCCCGCCAGTTTGCAACCATGTGTCCGAGACACAGAGTCCAAATCTGCAGACTTCGAATTTGGACTCAGGGCAGGAAAGAGCCCTGTCCAAGCGTAGGGTGAGAAGCTGGGAGATGGTATGCAGCTAAGAGATGGCAGGGCGGAGAAGTGCCCCAAGGGTCATGAGAGTTGAGGGCTAGCGTTAGCATGAACATCTGTGTTCCACTTTAGCCTCAGGTCTGCAGTCCTTGTGTTCTTGATGTATAGAATCTGCAATAGAGTCATAGTCAGCAGCTACGTCCAAATGGGTAGCAACAGGCACGGTTTCCTTCTTTGTTCTTACCTGTTTAGCATGGCATTCCCCAGATAAGCAAATTCTCTGTAGCCTAACAGCTATTGTTTGGCTATTGTCAGGGCCACATTTAGTGCTAATGTTTGGTTTACAATCCTTATAATTTTCGGGGCCCATCCACTGCAGATCATACTTGTAGAGTAAGGGCTGAATGGAGTTCTGTCATTAAGGGTAAGCTGAAGACTTCGGGTTTGGCCGGAGCGATGCTCACTGTTTGGGTGAGATTTGTGTCAGATCTCACGAGATTTCGACTCTGAGCTTCGGAGGCATGGTTACAAAGTAGCCAGATTTTGCGTGAAATTTCCCCAGAGCTCCATGAGATCTCTTGAGATTTCATCCAAATCTGGCTATGATTTGTCTGCGATCTCATGAGATTTGGAGTGAAATCACACCAGAGCTCCATGTTTTCTCACGAGATTTCCACAAGATGGAGCAAGATTTGGATGTGAGCTCACGAGATTTGGAGTGAATCTCGTGAAGCGTGGTGAGATCTCATGACATTTCCCACCAAGAAAGAGCGAGATTTCTTTGAGATCTCATGAGATTTGAAGCAAAATCTCGCCTGAGCTCTTTGAAATCTCATGTGCTTTCGCCCAAGTCTGAGCACGAACTGGTTGAGATCTCACGAGATGGGGAGTGAAATCATTCAGGAGCTCAGTGATTTCTCTTGAGACTTTGAAAAGATGTAGGGGGATTTCGGTGAGATCTCAGGAGATGTGGGGTGAAATCTTACCCAAACTCTGAAAAGTCATGAGATTTTGCTGTTTGGGTGAGATTTGGGCAAGATGTAATGAGATTTAGACTACAAGGACTCAGAGGCATGGATGTGGCTCAGGGATTTGGAGTTAATCTTGCTCGAGTTCTGTGAGATCTCACGAGATTGTCCCCAAGAAGGAGTGAGATTTTGGTGAGAGCTCTCGAGATTTGGAGTGAAATCATGCCCAAGGTCCGTGAAACATCACGAGATTTTGCCCATGTCGGGATGAGATTTGGGCATGATCTAACAAGATTTGTACTGTGAGGTCTCGGATGCTTGGATGTGTGCTCAGGGATTTGGAGTCAATCTCGCTCGAGTTCCATGACATATCACGAGATTTAGAATGAAATCTCACCCAAACTCCTCAATGACAGGCCTCCATTCAGCCCTCACTCTACCAGTATGCTCTGCCATGGATGGGCCCCCAAAACTATAGGGACTATAAGCCAAACGCTAGCCTTAGATGTAGCCCTGGCCAAAGCCTAACCCTAGCTGTTAGGCGACAGTGGATTTGGCTATCCAGGGAATGCCATGCTAAACAGGCAAGAACAAAGAAGAAAACGGTGCAAGTTGCTATGCAGTTGGATGTAGCTGCTGACCATGATTCTAGTGCAGACACTCTACATCTGGAATACAAGAACCATCTCCCTGAGGCTAAACTGGAACACAGATGCTCACACTAACACTAGCCCTCAACTCTCGTGACCCTCGGGGCACTTTTGCACACTGTCATCTCTTAGGTGCCTACCATCTCCTGGCTTCTCACTGTACCTTTGGACAGGGCTCTCTCCCGCGCTGGGTCCAAGTGCGAAGTGTGAAGAACGAAGGGAATAGGAACACAAGGGTATAAACAAGACAAATGTCCAAGAATGCAGAAACTGTCATGCTGCAGGTAACCACCACTGGGGGCTCATCCCATGATCCTGGAGAAACCATGGCACTCCATTCCATATGGGACCTAGTTCCTAAGACCCACCTTAACCGTGAGCTTCACACTAAGCACGTCTATACCTCAGTCCATAGGGCTCGTCTACACAATGCCATCGGATACACCACTTCCAGGGCCCTGGTTTTGGAAATGACGGAAGCAGAAAATTAGCCCACAGGGAGCGCTGGATTTGACTCAGGGAACCGATGTAAGAGAATCAGTCAGGAACACAGTAGGAGACTGTGCCACATGCAGCCACGGCGGTTCCTGCACATCAGGTTTCGAAACAGGAAGTCAGCAAAACGGTGAGCAATTCCCCTGGCCTAACCCGAAACCTGAGGCTCCTCCTCATGCTAGCTTTCCACAGAACTGCAGGACAGAGCTCTGCCCTTCCATTCAATTGTCCACGATGTTCCTTGGCTGTATACTTCAAGTCTGAACCCTGGATGTGGCACTGACCAGACCCGAAGCGTTTCGGCGACGCTACAATGGATTTTGGACATATGAGCAACAGCAGGCTTATAATGCAGGAACAAAGGAGGAAACCATACGACCTGCCACACTGGTGGATGTTGCTGCTGACCATGATTCCTTTGAGGAAAATATATGTTAAGAATCAAGGAGCATCTCCCTGGGGCCAAACAGGAAGACAGCTGCTGTCGCTAAAGTAACACTGATCTCATGTAACTCTTGGGGCAATTCCACGCATTGATATCGCTTAGGTGCTTACCATCCCCCGGCTGCTCACGCTACCTTCATCAGGATCTTTCCCTACCTGGGTCCAAATTCTACGTCTGAAGAACGACGGGAATAGGAACACTAAGGGGACACAGGATAAATGTGCAGGAATGCAGAAAGAACTCGTGCCACGGGTAACAATGAGTGGGGCCGAATAGAACGATGGTGGCGAACACCTGCCCTGGCACCCACAATGGCCTGGTTAATGAGACCAAGCCTTGCCCATGCGCTTAAACCTGATGCTCACTGTCAGCTCAGGTTTCAGGGACTGTCTCTGCAATGTCATCGGATAGAGCCCTTCCAGCTTCCAGACACGAATACTAATCCTAGCTGTGGTTGAGGAGCTGACAGGGATTGAAACCTAGCCATGAGGGAGCTCTGGATCTGGCTCACCTAAGCAATGGTATTCAGTTAGCAACACAGTAGGAGAGAGGGCCCCAAGCAGCCTCAGCTGGAGCTGCCCATCAGGTTTTGAAGCAGAAACTCAGCGAACCAGTGAGCATTCCCGTGCACAAACCCGAGGCCTGTGGCTCGCCCTCTTGTTAGCCTTCCAGTCAGGTGCAGGAGAGGGCATTGCACTTCCATGCAATTATCCCCTAAGGTCTTCGGGCCTATAACTCAAACCTTACGCTGGATGTGACACTGACAAGACCCAAACCCTTTAAGTGAGGCTGCAATGGATTCTGCAGGACAGGACACTGCACTTCCATGCAATTATCCCATAGGGTCCTCGGGCCTATAACTCAAATCTTACCCTGGATGTGACACTGACAAGACCCGAACCCTTTAAGTGAGGCTGCAGTGGATTTTGGACACCTGGGTAACTGCAGGCTCATAAGGCAAGATTCAAAAAGGAAACTGTGCGACTTCCCACCCTGGTGCATGTTGCTGCTTGTTGCCCAGAATTCTAGGGAAGACACTGTACATCAGAGCCACAAAGATCACCTGAACGAGAACCAACGGGAAGCAAGATGTTCAATCCTTTAATGTTGCCTTCAAGTCACCCCTCGGGACACTTGTCCGTACAGCCATCTGAAACGTGCCACCATCTCCATGATTCTCACCCTATCCGTTACCATGACACTGGCCCTCCATCCCTTCAAATTCTAGGCCTGAACAAGAACAGGATTTGTGATACAATGTGGGGCACAGTACAAATTCTCCACGAATGCAGAAAGCTCTCATGCCATGGGTAACCACCAACGTGGGCCTAATAGCATAATGCGGGGAAAACCAGCCCTTTGATCCACCATGCGCCTAGTTGATGAGACCAAACCCTAACCCAGTGCTTCCCCCTAAAGCTCACCCTCAACTCAGGCCTTTGGGCAGGTCTCCACACTGCCACGAGATAGACCCCTTCCAGCTCCCATACAGTAACCATAATACTACCTTGCCTGAGGCAATGACTTTGCATGAAAACTAGCCTGAGGGAGCACAGCATTTGGTTCACATCACCGATGCTAGAGAATCAGTCAGAATCGCAATAGGACACAGTACCACACGCAAGCTTGGTCATTGATGCACAACAGCTTTGGGAGAGAAAAGCCGGAAACTCAGCAAAAACACTGAGCACTCCCCTGGCCAAACCTGAAGGCTGAGGCTCACCCTCTTGTTATGCCTCCAATCAGCTGCAGGACATGGCTGTGAACTTCCAAGCAATTATCCCCTACAGACCTTGGGCCTATAACTCAAACCTTACCTTGGATGTGGCACTGACAAGACTGAGAGCCTTTCAGTGAGGCTGCAATGGATTTAGGACACAGGAGCAAGAGCAAGCTTATAATGCAAGAAAAAGGAAGAAACCTTGCAACCTGCCAACATGGTGGATGTTGCTGCTGATCATGATTCTATTGAAGACACTATATATCAGGAACAGAAGGAGCACCTCCATGAGTTCAAACTGGAACTCGGATGCTCATGCTAATGCTAGCCCTGAACTGTCCTGAGGCTCGGGGCACTTCTCCACAATGCCATCTCTTCCGTGCTAAACATCTCCCACCTTCTCACCCTACCTTGGGTATGGCTGTCTCCCCCCTGGGTCCAAATTCTAAGTCTCAAGAATGACAGGAATTGGATTCCAGCGGGACACAAGACAAATGTCCAGGAATGTAGAAAGGACTCATGCCTCGGGTAAGCACAAGGGGAAGAGGGGTCTAATAGCATGATGCCTGTGAACACCTGCCCTGGGATCCAAAGCGGCCTGATTAATGAGACCAAACCCTGACCCTACACTTTACCCTAATGCTCAACATCTTCTCAGGCTTCAGGGATCATCAACACAGTGTCATCAGATTGACAGCATCCTGCCTATAGTCCCTAACACAAAACCTAGCCCTAGCTGGGGAACTGTCAGTGATTGAAACCTAGCTCTGAGGGAGCACTGATTTGGGTCACCTGAGCAATGAGAGAGATTCAGTCAGGAACGCAGTAGGACACCGTACCACATGCAAGCACGGTTGTTGCTGCACAACAGCTTTTGGAGAGAAAAACTGGAAACTGCACCAAAAGAGTGAGTAAACCGCTGACCAAACAGGAAACATTAGGCTTTCCCTACGTGACAGACCACCATTCAGCCTTCACTCTACAAGTATGCTCTGCCATGGATGGGCCCCCAAAACTATAGGGACTATAAGCCAAACACTAGCCCTAGATGTGGCCCTGGCCAAAGCCTAACCCTAGCTGTTAGGTGACAGTGGATTTGGTTACCGGGGAATGCCATGCTAAACAGGCAAGAACAAAGAAGGAAACTGTGCCTGTTGCTACCCAGTTGGATGTAGCTGCTGACCATGATTCTAGTACAGACACTATACACCAGGAACACAAGGACCCCTGAGGCTAAACTAGAACACAGATCCTCAATGAAACACTAGCCCTTAACTCTCGTGACCCTTGGGGCACTTCTCCGTGCTGCTATCTCCTAGGTGCATACCATCACCTGCCTTTTCACCCTACCCTTAGACAGGGCTCTTTCCCTCCCTGGGTCCAAATTCAAAATCTGAAGATTTGGACTTGTCTCGGAGGCATGGTTGCAAACTGGCGGGATTTTGAGTGAAATCTCCCTGGAGCTCCATGAGATCTCTCGGGATTTCATCCAAGCCTGGCTGAGATTTGGATGAGATCTTAGAGGATTTGGAGTGAAATCACACCTGGGCTCCATAATTTCTCATGAGATTTCAAAAAGGCGAAGAGAGATTTGGATGTGAGCTCATGAGATTTGGAGGGAAATCTCATCGAGATCCAAGAGATCTCATGAGATTTTGCCAAGAAGGAGTGAGATTTCAGTGAGAGCTCTTGAGATTTGCAGTAAAATCATGCCCAAGCAACATTAAACATCACGAGATTTTGCCCACATCTAGACGAGATATGTGCGTGAATCTCAGGAGATTTAAACCGCGAGGTCTAGGAGGCTAGCATGCGTGCTCAAGGATTTGGAGTCAAATTCACTGGACTTCCGTTACCTCTCACGGGATTTAGAATGAAATCTAATCAAGCGCTTTGAGATCTAATGACATTTCCCCCCAAGAAAGAGCAGAATTTTGGTGCGATCATACAATATTTGGAGAGAAATCTCGCGCAGAACTATATGAAATCTAAAGAGATTTCATGCCAATCTGGGCGAGACTTGGTTGAGAGCTCACGAGATTTCGACTCTGGGTCTTGGAGGCATGGTTGCAAACTGGTGGAATTTGGGGTGAAATCTGCCCAGAGCTCCGAGAGATCTTTTGATGTTTTGCCCAAATTTGTGTATGATTTGGGGGCGATCTCATGTGATTTAGAGATGTGAAGTGAAACCACACCCTAGCTCCATGTTTTCTCAGGAGATTACCAAAAGACGGAGCGAGATTTGGATGTGAGCTCACATGATTTGGAGTGAAATATCGCCTGAGGTCCGTGAAATCTCACGAGATTTCATGCCAATCAGGGCGAGATTTGGTCGAGAGCTCACGAGATTTCGACTCTGGGTCTTGGAGGCATGGTTGCAAACTGGTGGGAGTTGGGGTCAAATCTCCCCAGGCTGCATGAGATCTCTCGAGATTTCCCCCAACTCTGGGTCTGATTTGGGTGAGGTCTCATGAGATTTGGAGTGAAACCACACCAGAGCTCCATGCTCTCTCACGAGATTTCCACAAGAGGGAGCGAGATTTGGAGGTAAGCCCATGAGATTTGGAGTGAAATCTTGTTGAGCTCATGAGGTCTCATTGGGATTTCACCCAAGAAGGAGCGAGATTTCAGGGAGGGCTGGAGATTTGGAGTGAAATCATGCCTGAGCTCCGTGAAACATCACGAGTTTTTGCCCATGTCTGGACGAGATTTGGGCGTGATCTCACGAGATTTGGACTGCCAGGTCTTGGAGGTTTGGATGCCTGCCCAGGGACGAGGAGTCAATCTCCTGGGAGGACCATGATATCTCACGAGATTTGGAATGAAATCTCACCCAAACTCCACGAAATCTCATGAGATTTCACCCGAGTGTGGTGAGATTTGGGCGAGGTCTCACGAGATTTGGACTCTGTGTCTCGGAGACATGATGGCAAGGTGGCAGGATATTGTGCGAAATCTCCCCTGAGCTCTGAGAGATGTCTCGGGGTTTGGCCCACATCTGGGCAAGATTTGGGTGAGACCTCATGAGATTTGGACTGTGTAATCTTGGTCTTAGAGTTTTGGATGCTCGTTCAGGGTTTGGGTTGAATCTCCTTGAAACCATGTGTGATCTCATGTGATTTCACCCTGGAAGGGCGAGATTAGGCTGAGATCACACGAGATTTGGGGTGCAATCATGTCCGACTCCTAGATTTCTCATGAGATTTCGAAAAGACGTTGCAGCATTTGAAAGCAAGCTCACGAGTTTTGGAGGGAAATCTCGTGATAGCCATGAGATTACATGAGATTTGAAAAAAAACGGAGTGAGATTTGCGTGAGATGTCATGAGATTTGGAGTGCAATCACACCTGAGCTCCATGCTCTCTCACTAGATTACTACAAGTCGAGGGGAGATTTAGGTGCAAGCTCACGAGATTTGGAATGAAATCTCATCAAGTTCCGTGAGATCTCATGACATGTCGCAAAAGTCGGAGCGAGGTTTCGATGAGATCCCATGTAATTTGGAGTGAAAACTAGCCCAAACTCCGTGAAATTAATCGAGATATTTCCCAAGTCTGGGTGAGATTTGGATTTAATCTCTCGGATTTGGGACTGGGAGGCCTCGGAGGCTTGGATGCGGCTCAGAGATTCAGAGTTAATCTCTCTTGAGCTCCGTGAGATCTCACGAGATTTGAAGTGAACTGTCGCCCAAACTCCATGAAATCTCACGAGATTTCACCAGAGTCGGGGAAAGATTTGGGTGAGATCTCACGAGATTACGACTTTGAGCCTCGAAGGCATGGTTGCCACCTGGCGGGATTTGTCATGAAGTGTGCCCAGAGCTCCGAGACATCTCTTGGTGATTTGCCCAAATCTGGGTGTGATTCGGGGCCATCTCATGAGATTTGGAGATGTGGAGTGAAGTCACACCCAAGCTCCATGCTTTCTCATGAGATTACCACAAGACAGTGAGATTTGGGTGTGAGCTCACAGGATTTGGAGGGAAATCTCGCCTGAGGTCCATGAAATCTCATGAGAATTCAGGCCAATCTGGGCGAGATTTGGTCGAGAGCTCACGAGATTTTGACTCTGGGTCTTGGAGGCATGGTTGCAAACTGGTGGGAGTTGGGGTCAAATCTCCGCAGGCTGCATGAGATCTCTCGGGATTTCCCCCAACTCTGGGTTTTATTTGGGTGAGGTCTCATAAGATTTGGAGTGAAACCACACCGAAGCTCCATGCTCTCTCAACACACTTCCAAAAGATGGAGCGAGATTTGGATGTGAGCCAACAAGATTTGGAGTGAAATCTCATTGAACTCGTGAGATCTCATGGGATTTCACCCAAGAAGGAGCGAGATTTTGGTGAGGGCTCGAGATTTGGAGTGAAATCATGCCTGAGCTCCGTGAAACATCACGAGTTTTTGCCCACGTCTGGACGAGATTTGGGCGTGATCTCACGAGATTTGGACTGCCAGGTCTCAGAGGTTTGGATGTGTGCCCAGGGATGAGGAGTCAATCTCCCAGGAGGACCGTGACATCTCAGGATATTTGGAATGAAATCTCACCCAAACTCCACGAAATCTCACAAGATTTCGCCCAAGTGTGGGTGAGATTGGGGCGAGCTCTCACGAGATTTGGACTCTGTGTCTCGGAGATATGATGGCAAGGTGGAAGGATTTTGTGTGAAATCTCCCCTGAGCTCTGAGAGATGTCTCGGGGTTTGGCCCACGTCTGGGCAAGATTTGGGTGAGACCTCATGAGACTTGCACTGTGTGGTCTCGGTATTGGAGGCTTGGATGCTCCTTCAGGGTTTGGGTCGAATCTCGATGGAACCTTGTGTGATCTCACGTGATCACGCCCTGAAAGGGCGAGATTTGACTGAGATCACATGAGATTTGGTGTACAATCATGTCCAACTCCTAGATTTCTCATGAGATTTTGGAAAGACGTTGCGGCATTTGAATGTGAGCTCACGAGTTTTGGAGGGAAATCTCGTGATAGCCATGAGATTACATGAGATTTGAAAAAAAAATAACGGAGTGAGATTTGCGTGAGATGTCATGAGATTTGGAGTGCAATCACACCTGAGCTCCATGCTCTCTCACTAGATTACTACAAGTCGAAGGGAGATTTAGGTGCAAGCTCACGAGATTTGGAATGAAATCTCATCGAGTTCCGTGATATCTCACGACATTTTGCAAAAGTCGGAGTGAGGTTTCGATGAGATCCCATGTGATTTGGAGTAAATCTTGCTCAAACTCCGTGAAATTAATCGAGACGTTTCCCAAGACTGGGTGATGCTTGGACCTGATCTCTCGTACTTTGGACTGGGAGGTCTCAGAGGTTTGGAGAGGGCTCAGGGATCCAGAGTTAGTCTCTCTCGAGCTCCGTGAGATCTCACGAGATTTGAGGTGAAATCTCACCTGAACTCCATGAAATCTCGTGAGATTCCACCCAAGCTGGGGCGAGATTTGGGTGAGATCTCAAGAGATTTGGGGTGCAATCATGTCCGCCTCTGAGATTTCTCAAGAGTTTTCGAGAAGACAGTGCGGAATTTGGATGCGAGCTCACGACTTTTAGAGGGAAATTTCATAATTTCCATGAGATTACATGAGATTTAAAAAAAAAATGGAGATTTGCGTGAGATGTCCTGAGAATTGGAGTGCAATCACACCCGAGCTCCATGCTCTCTCACGAGATTTCAACAAGTCGGAGTGAGATTTGGGTGCCAGCTCACGAGATTTGGAATGAAATCTCATCGAGTTCCGTGATATCTCACGACATTTCTCCAAAGAAGGAGCGAGATTTCGATGAGATCCCATGTGATTTGGAGTGAAGTCTCGCCCAAACTCCGGGAAATTAATCGAGATGTTTCCCATGTCTGGGTGAGATTTGGACGTGATCTCTCGCATTTTGGACTGGGAGGTCTCGGAAGTTTGGATGGCGCTCAGGGATACAGAGTTAACCTCTCTCGAGCTCCGTGAGATCTCACGAGATTTGGAGTGAAGTCTCGCCCGAACTCCATGAAATCTCACGAGATTTCACCCAAGTCCGGGCGAGATCTGGGTGAGATCTCATGAGATTTCGACTCAGAGTCTGGGAGGCATGGTTGCCACCTGGCGGGATTTGGGGTGAAATCTGCCCAGAGCTCCGAGAGATCTCTTGGTGTTTTTCCCAAATCTGGCTTGGGATTCAGGACCATCTCATGAGATTTGGAGATGTGGAGTGAAATCACACCCGAGCTCCATGCTTTCTCATGAGATTACCACAAGACGGAGTGAGCTTTGGATGTGAGCTCACATAATATGGAGTGAAATCTCGCCGGAGGTCCTTGAAATCTCACGAAATTTCACGCCAATCTGGGTGAGATTTCATCGAGAGCTCATGAGATTTCGAATCTGGGTCTTGGAGGCATGGTTGCAAACTGGTGGGATTTGGGGTCAAATCTCTGCAGGCTGCATGAGATCTCTTGGGATTTCCCCCAATTCTGGGTTTGATTTGGGTGCGGTCTCATGAGATTTGGAGTGAAACCACACCGGAGCTCCATGCTCTCTCACGAGATTTCCACAAGACGGAGTGAGATTTGGAGGTGAGCCAACAAGATTTGGAGTGAAATCTCATTGAACTCGTGAGATCTCATGGGATTTCGCCCAAGAAGGAGCGAGATTTCAGGGAGGGCTGGAGATTTGGAGTGAAATCATGCCTGAGCTCCGTGAAACATCACGAGTTTTTGCCCACGTCTGGACGAGATTTGGGCGTGATCTCACGAAATTTGGACTGCGAGGTCTCGGAGGTTTGGATGCGTGCCCAGGGACAAGGGGTCAATCTCCCGGGAGGACCGTGACATCTCACGAGATTTGGAATGAAATCCCACCCAAACTCCACAAAATCTCATGAGATTTTGCCTGAGTCCTGGCGAGATTTGGGGGAGTCTCATGAGATTTGTACTCTGTGTCTCAGAGGCATGATGGCAAGGTGGCAGGATTTTGTGCAAAATCTCCACTGAGCTCTGAGAGATCTCTCGGGGCTTGGCCCAAGTCTGGGCAAGAGTTGGACATGATCTCACGAGATTTGGACTGTGTGGTCTTGGTCTTGGATGCTTGGATGCTCAATCAGGGTTTGGGTTGAATCTCAATGAAACCTTGTGTGATCTCACGTGATTTCGCCCTGGAAGGGCGAGATTTGGCTGAATTCACACGAGATTTGGGGTGCAATCATGTCTGACTCCGAGATTTCTTATGAGTTTTCAAAAAGACAGTGTGGCATTTGGATGTAAGCTCACGAGTTTTAGAGGGAAATCTCATGATATTCATGAGATTACATGAGATTTGGGAAAAAAACGGAGTGAGCTATGTGTGAGATATCATAAGATTTGGAGTCAAATCACACCTGAGCTCCATGCTCTCTCAAGAGATTTCTACAAGTCGGAGCAAGAATTGGATGCAAGCTCATGAGATTTGGAATGAAATCCCATCAAGTTCCGGGAGATCTCATGATATTTCGCCAAAGAAGGAGTGAGATTTCGATGAGATCACATGTGATTTGTAGTGAAATCTTTTCCAAACTCCGTGAAATTAATCGAGATCTTTCCCACATCCTAGTGAGATTGTGACATGCTGTCTCATGTTTCTGAAAACTTGGATGGGGCTCAGGGGTTTGGAGTTAATCTCTCTTGAGTTCCGTGAGATCTCATGAGATTTGGAGTGAAATCTCGCCTGAGCTCCATGAAATCTCACGAGATTTCACCCAAGTCTAGGAGAGATTTTGGCGATATGTTACGAGATTTCGACTCTGAGCCTCGGAGGCATGGTTGCAAAGTGGCCGGATTTTGTGTGAAATTTCCCCAGAGCTCTGTGAAATCTCTTGAGATTTCATCCAAATCTGGCTGTGATTTGGCTTTGATATCATGAGATTTTGAGTGAAATCACACCAGAGCTCCATGGTTTCTCACGAGATTTCCACAGGACCGAAGGAGATTTGGATGTGAGCTCACTAGATTTGGAGTGAAATCTCGTGGAGCACAGTGAGATCTCATGACATTTCCCACCAAGAAAGAGCGAGATTTCTTTGAGATCTCATGAGATTTGGAATGAAATCTCTCCCAAGCTCTTTGAGATCTCACGTGCTTTCACCCCAGTATAAGCACAAATTGGTAGAGATGTCACAAGATGGGGAGTGAAATCATTCAGGAGCTCAATGATTTTGGTTGAGACTTTGAAAAAATGGAGGGGGATTTCGGTGAGATCACAGGAGATATGGAGTGAAATCTCTGGGAAAAGTCACGAGATTTTGTTGTTTGGGTGAGATTTGGGCATGATGTCACGAGATTTAGACTGCAAGGACTTGGAGGCATGAATGGGGCTCAGGGATTTGGAGTTAATCTCTCTCGAGTTCTGTGAGCTCTCATGAGATTTGGAGTGAAATCTCGCCCAAGCTCCATGAAATCTCACGAGATTTCACCCGAGTCCGGGTGAGATTTGGGCAAAGTCTCACCAGATTTGGACTCTGAGTCTCAGAGGCATGATGGCAAGGTGGCAGGATTTTGTGTCAAATCTCCACCGAGCTCTGAGAGATCTCTTGGGGGTTTTGCCCAAGTCTGGGTGAGATTTGGGTGAGATCTCCTGGGATTTGGACCGTGTGGTCTTGGAGGATTGGATGCTCCGTCTGGGTTTTGCTTGAATCTTGCTTGAACCTTGTGTGATCTCACATGATTTCACCCTAGAAGGGCGACATTTGGCTGAGGTCACACGAGATTTGGAGTGCAATCATGTCCGACTGTATGATTTCTCATTTGATTTAGAAAAGACAGAGCAGCATTTGGTTGCAAGCTCATGAGTTTTAGAATGAAATCTCGTGATATCCGTGAGATTACATGAGATTTGAAAAAAAAAAAAGGGAGATTTGCGTGAGATGTCATGAGATTTGGAGTGAAATCACACCCAAGCTCCATGCTCTCTCACGAGATTTCTACAAGTTGGGAGTGAGACTTGGATGCAAGCTCACAAGCTTTGCAGTAAAATCTCGTCAAGTTCCGTGAGGTCTCACGACATTTTGCCAAAGAAGGAGCGAGATTTTGATGAGATCACATGTGATTTGGAGTGAAATCTCGGCCAAACTCTGAAATTAATCGAGATGTTTCCCAAGTCTGGGTGAGATTAGGATGTGCTCTCTCGCATTTTGGACTGGGAGATCTCAGAGGCTTGGATGCGGTTCAGGGATTTGGAGTTAATCTCTCTCGAGTTCCGTGAGATCTCATGAGATTTGGAGTGAAATCTCGCCCGAACTCCATGAAATCTCATGAGATTTCACCTCAGTCTGGGTGAGATTTTGGCGATATGTTACGAGATTTCGACTCTGAGACTTGGAGGCATGCTTGCAAAGTGGCCAGATTTTGCATGAAATTTCCCCAGAGCTCCGTGAGATCTCTTGAGATTTCATCCAAATCTGGCTGTAATTTGGCTTTGATATCATGAGATTTTGAGTGAAATCACACCAGAGCTCCATGGTTTCTCAGGAGATTTCCACAAGACGGAATGAGATTTGGATGTGAGCTCACGAGATTTGGAGTGAAATCTCGTGGAGCATGGTGAGATCTCATGACATTTCCCACCAAGAAAGAGCGAGATTTCCTTGAGATCTCATGACGTTTGGAGTGAAGTCTCGCCCGAGCTCTTTGAAATCTCACATCCTTTCACCCCAGTCTGAGCATGAATTGGTTGAGATCTCACGAGATGGGGAGTGAAATCATTCAGGAGCTCAGTGATTTCTCTTGAGACTTTGAAAAGACGTAGGGGGATTTCAGTGAGATCTCAGGGGATGTGGAGTGAAACCTCACCCAAACTTTGTGAAAAGTCATGAGATTTTGCTGTTTGGGTGAGATTTGGGCATGATGTCACAAGATTTAGACTGCGAGGACTTGGAGGCATGGATGCGGCTCAGGGATTTGGAGTTAATCTCGCTCAGGTTCTCTGAGATCTCACGAGATTGTCCCCAAGAAGGAGTGAGATTTTGGTGAGAGCTCTCGAGATTTGGAGTGAAATCATGCCCGAGTTCCGTGAAACATCACAAGATTTTGCCCACGTCTGGATGAGATTTGGGCATGATCTGACAAGATTTGTATTGCAAGGTCTCGGATGCTTTCCTGACTTGTTAATTTTAGCCATTCTGACTGGTGTGAGGTGGTATCTCATTGAGGTTTTGATTTGGATTTCCCTGATGCCGAGCGATGTTGAGCACTTTTTCATGTGTCTGTTCGCCATTTGGATGTCTTCTTTGGAAAAATGTCTGTTCATGTCTTCTGCCCATTTCTTGATTGGATTCTTTGTTCTTTGGGTGTTGAGTTTGATAAGTTCTTTATAGATTTTGGATACTAGCCCTTTATCTGATATGTCAATTGCAAATATATTCTCCCATTCTGTCAGTTGTCTTTTGTTTGTTGACTCTTTCCTTTGCTTTGCAAAAGCTTTTTATCTTGATGAAGTCCCAATAGTTCATTTCTGCCCTTGCTTCCCTTGCCTTTGGTGATGTTTCTAGGAAGAAGTTGCTTTGGCTGAGGTCGAAGAGGTTGCTGTCTGTGTTCTCCTTTAGGATTTTGATGGACTCCTGTCTCACATTGAGGTCTTTCAACCATTTGGAGTCTATTTTTGTGTGTGGTATAAGGAAATTGTCCAGTTTCATTCTTCTGCATATGGCTATCCAATTTTCGCAACACCATTTGTTGAAGAGACTGTCTTTTTTCCATTGGACATTCTTTCCTGCTTTGTCGAAGATTAGTTGACCATAGAGTTGAGGGTCCATTTCTGGGCTCTGTATTCTGTTCCATTGATCTATGTGTCTGTTTTTGTGCCAGTACCATACTGTCTTGATGATGACAGCTTTGTAATAGAGCTTGAAGTCCGGAATTGTGATGTCGCCAGCTTTGCTTTTCTTTTTCAACATTCCTCTGGCTATTCAGGGTCTTTTCTGGTTCCATACAAATTTTAGGATTATTTGTTCCATTT
>NC_058405.1:80648976-80674568 GCF_002201575.2 Neomonachus schauinslandi
GACCTTAGGGGGAAAGCTCTCAGCTTTTCCCCATTGAGAATGATATTCGCTGTAGGTTTTTCATAGATGACTTTTATGATATTGAGGTATGTACCCTCTAGGCCTATACTATGAAGAGTTTTGATCAAGAAAGGATGCTGTACTTTGTCAAATGCTTTTTCTGCATCTATTGAGAGGATCATATGGTTCTTGTTCTTTCTTTTGTTAATGTATTGTATCACGTTGATTGAGTTGCAGATGTTGAACCAAACTTGCAGCCCAGGGATAAACCCACTTGGTAGTGGTGAATAATCCTTTTTAATGCAATGTTGGATCCTATTGGCTAGTATTTTGGTGAGAATTTTTGCATCCATGTTCATCAGGGATATTGGTCTGTAATTCTCCTTTTTGATGGGGTCTTTGTCTGGTTTTGGGATCAAAGTAATGGTGGCCTCATAAAATGAGTTTGGAAGTTTTCCTTCCATTTCTATTTTTTGGAACAGTTTCAGAAGACTAGGTATTAATTCTTCTTGAAATGTTTGGTAGAATTCCCCTGGGAAGCCATCTGGCCCTGGGCTTTTGTTTGTTGGGAGATTTTTGATGACTCCTTCAATTTCCTTAATGGTTATAGGTCTGTTCAGGTTTTCTATTTCTTCCTGGTTCAGTTTTGGTAGTTGATACATCTCTAGGAATGCATCCATTTCTTCCAGGTTATCTAATTTGCTGGCATAGAGTTGCTCATAATATGTTCTTATAATTGTTTGTATTTCTTTGGTGTTGGTGGTGATCTCTCCTCTTTCATTCATGATTTTGTTGATTTGGGTCATTTTTCTTTTTGATAAGTCTGGCCAGGGGTTTATCAATCTTGTTAATTCTTTCAAAGAACCAGCTCCTAGTTTTATTGATCTGTTCTACTGTTCTTTTAGTTTCTATTTCATTGATTTCTGCTCTGATCTTTATTATTTCTCTTCTCCTGCTGGGTTTAGGCTTTATTTGCTGTTCTTTCTCGAGCTCCTTTAGGTGTAGCATTAGGTTGTGTACTTGAGACCTTTCTTGTTTCTTGAGAAAGGCTTGTATTGCTATATACTTTCCTCTTAGGACTGCCTTTGCTGCATCCCAAAGATTTTGAATAGTTGTGTTTTTGTTTTCATTGGTTTCCATGAATTTTTTAAATTCTTTTAATTTCCTGGTTAACCCATTCATTCTTTAGTAGGATGCTCTTTAGCCTCCATGTATTTGAGTTCTTTGTGACTTTCCCCTTGTGATTGAGTTCTAGTTTCAAAGCATTGTGGTCTGAAAATATGCAGCGAATGATCCCAATCTTTTGGTACCGGTTGAGACCTGATTTATGACCTAGGATGTGATCTATTCTGGAGAATGTTCCATGGGGACTAGAGAAGAATGTGATTTCCGTCGCTTTGGGATGGAATGTTCTGAATATGTCTGTGAAGTCCATTTGGTCCAGTGTGTCATTTAAAGCCTTTATTTCCTTGTTGATCTTTTCTTAGATGATCTGTCCATTTCAGTGAGGGGGGTGTTAAAGTCCCCCACTATTATTGTATTGCTGTCGATGTGTTTCTTTGTTTTGTTATTAATTGCCTTATATAACTGGCTGCTCCCATGTTAGAGTCATAGGTATTTACAATTGTTAGATCTTCTTGTTGGATAGACCCTTTAAGTAGGATATAGTGTCCTTCCTCATCTCTTATTACAGTGTTTGGTTTAAAATCTAATTTGTCTGATATAAGGATTGCCACCCCAGCTTTCTTTTGGTGTCCATTAGCATGCTAAATTGTTTTCCATCCCCTCACTTTCAATCTGGGGGTGTCTTTGGGTCTAAAATGAGTCTCTTGCAGACAGCATATCAATGGGTCTTGTTTTTTAATCCAATCTGATAACCTGTGTCTTTTGATTGGGGCATTTAGCCCATTTCCATTCAGGGTAACTATTGAAAGATATGAATTTAGTGCCATTGCATTGCCTGTAAGGTGACTGTTACTGTATATTGTCTGTGTTCCTTTCTGGTCTATGTTGCTTTTAGGCTCTCTCTTTGCTTAGAGGACCCCTTTCAATATTTCTTGTAGGGCTGGTTTCATGTTTGCAAATTCCTTTAGTTTTTGTTTGTCCTGGAAGCTCTTTATCTCTCCTTCTGTTTTCAATGACAGCCTAGCTGGATATAGTATTCTTGGCTGCATATTTTTCTCATTTAGTGCTCTGAATATATCCTGCCAGTCCTTTCTGGCCTGCCAGGTCTCTGTGGATAGGTCTGTTGCCAATCTAATGTTTCTACCATTGTAGGTTACAGATCTCTTCTCCTGAGCTGCTTTCAGGATTTTCTCTTTGTCTCTGAGACTCGTAAGTTTTACTATTAGATGTCGGAGTGTTGACCTATTTTTAGTGATTTTGAGAAGGGTTCTCAGTGCTTCCTGGATTTTGATGCCTGTTTCCTTTCCCAAATTAGGGAAGTTCTCTGCTATAATTTGCTCCATTATACCTTCTGCCCCTCTCTCTCTTTCTTCTTCTTCTGGGATCCCAATTATTCTAATATTGTTTCATCTTATGGTATCGCTTATCTCTCGAATTCTGCCCTCGTGATCCAGTAGTTGTTTATCTCTCTTTTTCTCAGCTGCTTTATTTTCCATCATTTGGTCTTCTATATCAGTGATTCCCTCTTCTGCCTCATTTATCCTAGCAGTTAGCACCCCCATATTTGATTGCACCTCATTAATAGCCTTTTTGATTTCGACTTGGTTAGATTTTAGTTCTTTTACTTCTCCAGAAAGGGTTTCTCTAATAACTTCCATGCTTTTTTCAAGCCCAGCTAGTATCTTTAAAGTGATGATTCTGAACTCTAGATCTGACATCGTACTAATGTCCATATTGAGTAGGTCCCTGGCAGTCAGTACTACCTCTTGTTCTTTTTGTTGAGGTGATTTTTTCCGTCTTGTCATTTTGTCCAGAGGAGAATAGATTAATGAGAGAACAAAATGCTAACAGGGTAACAACGTCCCCAGAAAATATACTCTAAACAAATCAGAAAAGACCTGAAGCAGTGGGAAAAGAAAGGGAGAGAAAAAAGAAAAAGATAAAGATAAAGATAAAAACAAACAAAAACAGAACAAAACAAACAAAAAAACAGAATATGATCAAATATGCTCAGGCTGGTATATAGATCAGTGCCACACACTAGATTTTGGGTGTATTTTGGTCTGTTAGAAAAAAGTGCCTCCCAAAATTTTAAAGAAAGAAAACTTATACATGTACAAAAATAAGGGTTGATATGATGAAGTGTTGGAATATGACTGTAAAGATGGAAATTATAAAAAATTATAAAAGGAATTGATAAGTTGTTTGAAAAAAGAAAGAAGAGGATTTAAAAAAAAAAGAAAAAAGGGAGAGAATGTGATCAGGCAAGGGAGCAGAAAAAAACCATACACTAGAGATTTAGGGTATATTTTGATCTGTTAGAAGAAACTATTTCAAAATTTTAAAGAGAGAACAACTTATATATATATGCCAAAAATATAGGTAACTACTATGAAGGGATAGAATATGACTCTAAAAATGAAAAATAAAAATGTTTTTTTAAAAAAGGGATTAATAAGATGTTGGTTGAAAAAGGGAAGAAGAAAAATTTTTAAAAAAAGACATTTAAAAAAATTAACTTTGAAAGACTAAAGAATCATGGTAAAAAAGCCTTGGATTCTATGTGCAGTAGTCCCCTAGCGCTGGAGTTCTGCTGTTCTCATTGATGGGTAAACTTAGTCTTGGCTGGCTGTTCTCACTGATCTTCTGGGGGAGGGGCCTGTTGCCATTGTTCCCAAATGTCTTTGCTGGAGGCAGAATTGCCCCGCCCTTGCCCTGTCCGGGATAAGTAATCTGCTCGGGTTTGCTCTCGGGAGCTTTTGTTCTCTGCAAGCTTTCCGTACTGCTTTGGAGGAGGAGAGTGAAAATGGTGGCCTCCCAATCTCCACCCCGGAGGACCTAAGAACTCAGGGCCCTGCTCCTCTGCACACCCCCAGAGAAAAGCAGTCAGTCACTCCCGTCTCCTCAGTCTCCGGCCGCACTCTGTGCTCACCCGGCCTGTGACCATGCATTTCTCTCTCTGGCCCCCGACCCCGTGTGGAGTCTCCAAACCCAGCAGATCCCTGTGGTGTGCTCCCGCGCTGCTCCTCCCAGGGCAGGAAGGGGAGTCTCCCCAGATCTGCCACTTGTTGGGTCCCTGCTGGAGGAGCAGTGGCCCGACTGTGCCGCGGATCACAGTTTATGACAACCCTGAGCTGAGAGCCTGTGCCTGGGCTCCGTCTCTGCAGCCAGCTTCCCTGCTCCAATACCTGGGAGCTCTGCCACACTCAGGCACCCCTGGTCTTCCTGTGACCCTGAGGGTCCTGAGACCACACTATCCCATGAGGTTTCCACCCCCTGCTTAGCCACTGGAGCAACGTCCCTCAGCAGAGCAGACTACTACAAGTTCTGATTTTGTGCCTCGTGGCTCTATCACTTGCCAGAAGCGGCCGACAGAGGCCCCTCCCCCGCCGTATATCCTCCCGAATATCGCCTCAGATTCACTTCTCTGCACGTCCTACCTTCCAGAAAGTGGTTGCTTTTCTGTTCAGAGAGTTGTTGCTCTTCTTTTCTTCAATCTCCTGTTGAGTTTGTAGGTGTTCAGAATGGTTTGATCCCTATCCAGCTGAATTCCTGAGACCAGACGAAATCCAGGTCTCCTACTCCACCGCCATCTTGCCTAGAACTGTATGTGTGCTTTTATCACATGCTGAAATAAAGATCTCAGACAATGATCTGAGTGACTGGACAGGACTGCCTCTGCAAGGGAGATAAGCTAGCAGTTGGATGCTGTACATAGCTGTTATTTGTTTTGTTTTGTTTTGTTTAATCAGAAAAGCATGGACAGATGTATAAAAACATGGGAAAGGAGGACAAATGGATGGCAATTATCTGGAATCCTTAAAGCAGGCTTGCACCCTCCCCTATGCACCAGCAGGCAGGTAGGCAGTCTTGGGATTAGGGAGGAGCAGGATGCTTGTGCCAGCAATCGCCAGGTGCAGGAAGGGGGCCTGAGGGTTACATTCTTTTAGAGCTCTTCACCTATGCCTTGCCCCAGGGGATCATTGGGTCCCATTCATACCAGGCTATTGCATTCCATAGCCCAAGAGCAGGAACGCTGCTGATGTTTCAGCTTCTTTCACAGTCACCTCTTAGGGCTTACAATACATTTTCTAAGATAAACTCCCTAGTTCCCCTTTTTGTTTATTGGGATTTGTAGGTGGGCTATCGAAGGGGGTGGTGAGGATCTGTGTGGTCGCTACAAGCGTGCTTCGGGTCCTCCAAGCAGAACAGCTGGAGAGGCTTGCCTTGATGGCTGTAATGGGAAGGAAGGTCATTAAAAGCAGTATAGCCATGTGAAACCAAGAGCAGAGCCTGAGTTCAATGAAACCAGCTGTTTGGGTAGAGCCAGGTAGAGATATCATTGTGAATATTAATGGTAGCTTGTTGACTTTCTTGGATTTCCTGTATTTGTACTTGTAACCCAAGTTTTAGGTTTTTAGTGGAGAGATTTAAGGGGGGGAAGGCTTGTTGAAGATGAATTTTCAGTTGCCCACCCCCAAGTCTTTTTATAGGGAGTGATAGTAATGAGGTAGGAGGTCAAATCCAAATTCCAAATTAATTGGAATCTGGTCCAGAGTGCCTGTTGATGTTCTCCTAGCCAGACCATGGCAGCTTCTAGAGCCTGCAGGTTAGCTGAAATTTTTTAATCCATTTTGACCTGTTCTGCTAAATTAGTTGTAGCATTTTGCATATATGAATGAACTTGTTGTGCCATTTGGAGCGAGATAGTCAAGGATGTGGCATTGGTTGCCACGGTAGCCACTGCAGCAGTGATGGCTGAAATAGCTGCAAACAGGATACCTAAAACCATGTTACATCACCCCATGAATTGTCTTTGATATGCATTGGTTTATTTTTCAGGGAGCCTGCCTGTGTGCTCATTTGTCATGCTTTGGGGGCAGGGGACAGAGGGACATTGCTTCTTCATTCCAGTGGTGCTCTTCTGTTTCTATCACCTCTGCTTGATGACAATTAAGAGTACACAAGACAGGGCGCCTGGGTGGCTCAGTTGGTTGTGACTGCCTTCAGCTCAGGTCATGATCCTGGAGTCCCAGGATCGAGTCCCGCATCGGGCTCCCTACTCAGCAGGGAGTCTGCTTCTCCCTCTGACCCTCCCCCCTCTCATGCTCTCTCTCTCTCAAATAAATAAATAAATCTTTAAAAAAAAAGTACACAAGACCCATTCCTCCTGAATTCAATGCTCCCATCATAGCTGCTCTCCACCAGGATGCTGAAACCCCTGGGATTTGGTGGGAGACTGCTTGTGGCTTCCAGCAGTTCATGTTCAGGATCAATTATTCAACCTGACATATTGGAAGTTCTGTGCAATCCTGGCATGTGCGTTCAGTAGTGACAAGGAGTGCCAAGAAGGCTCTGCTAGGGAGTGGCAGTTCCCCCCAAATGCCTGGGTGTTTGCCCACTGATTCATCAGGTTTTGGCCCTAGGTGTCAGTGGCTGGGCCAGAGATATCACAAGATCTGGATGAGAACTCGTGAGGTTTGGCTAGAAATCTCGTGGGATATGGGTGCAGTGATCTGATGAGATTTGGACTAAGATCTGGTGTGATATATGTAAGATCTCACGAGACTTGGACTGACACTGGGAGAGATTTAGAAGACATCTCACGAGAATTGGACTGAGATATCATGAGAATTGTTTAGAAATCTGGGAAGATATGGTGAGATCTCACAAGATTTGGACTGGGATCTAGTGAGATTTGGAAGAGATCTCACGAGATTTTGACAGAGATTGGAGAGATATGGACTGAGTTTTCACAAGACTTGGAAAGAGATCTCACAGTATTTGGCTAGAATTCTGGCAAAATGTGTGTGAGATCTCACGAGATTTTGACTAAGTTCCAACAAAATTTGGACTGATATCACACAAGATTTGGAAGAGCTCTCATGAGATTTTGACTGAGTTTTCATGAGATTCGGACTGAGATCTCACGAGATTTGGGTAGACATCTCATGAGATGTGTGTGAGATCTCATGAGATTTGGATAGACGTCTCATGAGATGTGCATGAGATCTCACGAGATTTGGACTGAGATCTCATGAGATTTAGGAAGAAATCTGGCAAGATGTGCATGAGATCTCATGAGATTTATACTGAGATTTGGCAAGACTTGGACTGAGATCTCAGGAGAATTGGGTAGAAATTTCATGAGGTGTGCATGACATTTCATGAGATTTGGACAGAGATTGGCGAGATTTGAGCTGAGATCTCATGAGATTTGGACTAAGATCTCATGAATTAGAATGAGATCTCACAAGTTTGGGTAGACCTCTCATGAGCTGTGTGTGAGATCTCACGAGATTTTGGTAGAAATCTCATATGTGCATGAGATCTCTTGAGATTTGGACTGAGATCTGGCAAGACTTGGACTGAGATCTCATGAGATTTGGGTAGAAATGAGATGTGTGTGACATCTCATGAGATTTGGACAGAGATTGGTGAGATTTGGGCTGAGCTCTCACAAGATTTGGACTAAGATCTCATGAGATTGGAACTCAGATCTCATGAGATTTGCATAGAAGTCTCATGAGATGTGCGTAAGATCTCACTAGATGTGGACTGAGATCTGGGAGATTTGGACAGAGAGTGGCGAGAGTGGGCTGAGATCTCACGAGATTTGGACTGAGAGCTGGAGAGACTTGGATGACATCTCATGAGATGTGGAATGAGTTTTCATGGGATTCGGAATGAGATCTCAAGATATTTGACTAGAAATCTGGCAAGATGTGCATGAGATCTCAGGAGACTTGGCCTGAGTACTGGCGAGATTTGGAAGAGTTCTCACGAGATTTAGACTGAATTCACATGAGATTTGGACCAAGATCTCACGAAACAAGGGTAGAAATCTCATGAGATGTGCATGAGTTCTCATGAGATTTAGACTGAGCTGGTGAGATTTGGATGAGATCTCACGAGACTTGGACTGAGATCACATGAGATTTGGACTGAGATCTCATGAGATTTGGACTGAGTGCTGGCAAGACTTGGATGAGATCTGGACTGAGATCTTATGAGATTTGGGTAGATATCTGGTGAGATGTGCATGAGATCTCAGGAGATTTGGACTGAGTTCTGGCGAGATTTGGATGAGATCTCAAGAGATTTGGACTGAGATCTCACGAAATTTGGACTGAGTTTTCATGTGATATGGAATGAGATCTTACAAGATTTGGGTATAAATCTGGTGAGATGTGTGTGAGATCTTGGACTGATTTGTAGCAAGATTTGGATGAAATCTCAAGAGATTTGGACTGATATCTGATGATATTTGGACTGAGTTCTCACCAGAGTTGGACTGAGAGCTGGTGAGATATGGATGAGATCTCAAGAGATTTGGACTGAATTTTCATGAGATATGGAATGAGATCTCATGAGATTTGGGTAGAAATCTGGCAAGATGTGCATGAGCTCTCATGAGACTTGGACTGAGTGGTGGTGACATTTGGAAGAGACCTCACAAGTTTTGGACAGAGTTTGGCAAGATTTAGGGTGAGATCTCATGAGATTTGGGCTGAGATCTGGCAAGATTTGGACTGAGATCTTGCGAGATATGGACTGAGATCTCACAAGATTTGGACTGAGATCTCACGAGATTTGGATAGAAGTGTCATGAGATGTGCATGAGATCTCACAAGATTTGTACTGACATTGGCAAATTTGGACTGAGATCTCACAATATTTGGACCGAAATCTTTGAGACTTGGACTAAGGTCTCACAAGATTTAGACTGATAACTCACAAGAATTAGAAAGGAATCCCATGAGGTGTCTGTGAAATCTCACAAGATTTGTACAGAGATTGGCGAGAGTTGACCTGAGATCTCATGAGATTGGGCTGAGATCTGTTGAGATTTGGAATGAGATCTCAGGAGATTTGGTCTAAGATCTCATGAGATTTGGCTAGAAAACTGGCGAGATCTGCATGAGATCTCACGAGACTTGGACTGAGTTGTGGTGAGATTTGGAAGAGATCTCATGAGATTTGCACTGAGGTCCCAAGAGATTTGGACTGAGATTTCATGAGATTTGGACTAAGGTCTCACAAGATTTAGACTGATATCTCATGAGAATTTGGAAGAAATCTTGGAAGATGTGCATGAGATCTCTCGAGATTTGGACTGAGATCTGGTGAGATTTTGATGAGATTTCATGAGAATTGGACTAAGATCTCATGAGATTTGCACAGAAAAATACCAAGATGTGCGTCAGATGTCATGAGATTTGTACTAAGATCTGGCGAGATTTGGAATAGATCTCACAATGTTTGGACTGAGTTCTCATGAGATTTGAACTGAGATCTCATGAGATTTGGGTAGAAGTGTCATGACATGTGTGTGAGATCTCATGAGATGTTTATTTTATTATGTTATTTTAGTCACCATACAATACATCATTAGTTTTTGGTGTGGTGATCCATGTTCCATTGTTTTCGTATAACACCCAGTGCCCCATGCAGTATGTGCCCTCCTTAATACCCATCACCAGGCTAACCAATCCCCCATCCCCCCTCCCCTCTAAAACCCTGTTTGTTTCCCAGAGTCCATAGTCTCTCATGGTTCATTTCTCCCTCCGATTGCTCCCCCTTCATTTTTCCCTTCCTTCTCATAATGTCCTCCATGCTATTCCTTATGGTCCACAAATAAGTGAAACCATATGATAATTGACTTTCTCTGCTTGACTTATTTCACTTAGCATAATCTCCTCCAGTCGCATCCATGTTGATGTAAAAGTTGGGTATTCATCCTTTCTCATGGCTGAGTAATATTCCATTGTATATATGGACCACATCTTCTTTATCCATTCATCTATTGGAGGGCCATACAAATTTTAGGATTCCAGCACTTTGCAAAATGTCATTGGACTTTTGATCGGGATGGCATTGAAGCTATAGATTGCTCTGGGTAGCATAGACATTTTAACAATGTTTATTCTTCTAATCCATGAGCATGGAATATTTTTCCATCTTTTTGTGTCTTCTTCAATTTCTTTCACGAGTGTTCTGTAGTTCCTAGAGTATAGATCCTTTACCTCTTTGGTTAGGTTTATTCTGAGGTATCCTATGGTTTTTGGTGCTATTGTAAATGGAATCATGTCTCTAATTTCGCTTTCTACAGTTGCATTGTTAGTGTATAAGAAAGAAAACTGATTTCTGTGCATTGATTTTGTATCCTGCCACATTACTGAATTGCTGTATGAGTTCTAGTAATTTGGGGGTGGAGTCTTTTGGGTTTTCCACATAAAGTATCATGTCATCTATGAAAAGAGAGAGTTTGACTTCTTCTTTGCCAATTTGAATATCTTTTATTTCTTTTTGTTGTCTGATTGCTGTTGCTAGGACTTCTAGTACTATGTTGAACAATAGTGGCGAGAGTGGGCATCCTTGACATGTTCCTGATCTTAAGGGAAAGGCTCTCAGCTTTTCCCCATTGAGAATGATATTCGCTGTGGGTTTTTCATAGATGGATTTTATGAACTTGAGGAATGTTCCCTCTATCCCTATACTCTGAAGAGTTTTAATCAGGAAAGGATGTTGTATTTTGTCAAATGCTTTTTCTACATCAATTGAGAGGACCATATCATTCTTCTCCCTCCTCTTATTAATGTGATCTATCACATTGATTGATTTGCGAATGTTGAACCACCCTTGCATCCCGGGGCTAAATCCTACTTGGTCATGGTGGATGATCCCTTTAATGTATTGTTGGATCCTATTAGCTAGGATTTTGTTGAGGATTTTGTAATCCATATTCATCAGGGATATCAGTCTGAAATTCTCCTTTTTGATGGGGTCTTTGCCTGGTTTTGGGGATTAAGGTAATGCTGGCCTCATAGAATGAGTTTGGAAGTTTTCCTTCTGTTTCTATTTTTTGAAACAGCTTCAGTAGAATAGGTATCATTTCTTCTTTGAATGTTTGGTAGAATTCCCCAGAGAATCCATCAGGCCCTGGACTCTTGTTTTTTGGGAGGTTTTTGATCACTGCTTCAATCTCGTTACTGGTTATTGGCCTATTCAGGTTGTCAATTTCTTCCTTTTCAGTCTTGGCAGTTTGGTTTCCAGGAAGGCCTCCATTTCATCCAGATTGCTCAGTTTATTGGCATATAGTTGTTGATAATAATTTCTAATAATTGTTTCTATTTCCTTGGTGTTCATCATGATCTCTGCCCTTTCATTCATAATTTTATTAATTTGGGACCTTTCTCTTTTCTTTTGGTTAAGTCTGGCCAGTGGTTTATTGATCTTATTAATTCTTTCAAAGAACCAACTTCTAGTTTCGTTGATCTGATCTACTGTGTTTCTGGTTTCTAATTCATTGATCTCTGCTCTAATCTTAATTATTTTCTTCTAATGTGTGGCTTAGGCATCGCTTGTTGCTTTTTCTCTAGTTCTTTAAAGTGTAGAGTTAGTTGGTGAATTCGGGATTTTTCTATTTTTTTGAGTGAGGCTTGGATGGCTATGTACTTCCCCCTTAGGACCACCTTTGTAGTATCCCATAGGTTTTGGGCCAATGTGTTTTCATTCTCATTGATTTCCATGAATTGTTTAAGTTCTTCTTTGATTTCCTGGTTGACCCAAACATTCTTGAGCAGAGTGGTCTTTA
Source organism: Neomonachus schauinslandi (assembly GCF_002201575.2). NCBI lineage: Eukaryota > Metazoa > Chordata > Mammalia > Carnivora > Phocidae > Neomonachus > Neomonachus schauinslandi. The sequence continues at coordinate 80,660,699 of NC_058405.1, forward strand.
GCTTCCAAGTGTTTGAATTTCTGCCAAATATTTTCTTGTGATTGAGTTCCAGTTTTAAAGCATTGTGGTCGAGAATATGCAGGAATAATCTCAGTCTTTTAGTATCAATTGAGACCTGATTTGTGACCCAGTATGTGGTCTATTCTGGAGAAAGTTCCATGTGCGCTCGAAAAGAATGAGTATTCTGTTGTTTTAAGGTGGAATGTTCTGTATATATCTATGATGTCCATCTAGTCCAGTGTATCATTCAAAGCTCTTGTTTCCTTGTTGATTTTCTGCTTAGATGATCTGTCTATTGCTGAGAGTGGAGTATTGAGGTCTCCTACAACTAACATATTGTTATCAATATGACTCTTTATTTTGGTTAACAGTTGGTTTATGTAGATGGCTGCTCCCATACTGGGGACATAGATATTTATAATTGTTAGATCTTCTTGTTGAATAGACCCTTTAAGAATGATATAATGTCCTTCTGTTTCTCTAACTACAGACTTTAGTTTAAAATCTAATTTGACTGATATAAGAATTGCTACCCCAGCTTTCTTTTGAGGTCCGCTGGCATGGAAGATGGATCTCCATCCCTTCACTTTCAGTCTGGATGTATTTTTAGGTTCAAAATGAGTCTCTTGTAGACAAAATATGGATGGGTCCTGTCTTTTTATCCAATCTACAACCCTGTGCCATTTTATGGGAGCATTTAAGCCATTCACGTTGAGAGTGATTATTGAGATATGAATTAATTGTCATCATGTTGCCTGTGAAGACGTTTTTATAGGTTGTCCCTGTAAATTTCTGTTGTATATCACTCTTGGTGTCTTTCTCCTTTTATAGAACCCCCTTTAATATTTCTTGCAGGGCCGGCTTAGTGGTCACATATTCCTTCAGTTTCTGCCGGTTGTGGAAGCTCTGCATCTCTCCATCCATTCTAAATGACAGTCTTGCTGGATAAAGTATTCTTGGCTGCATGTTCTTCTCGTTTAGTACCCTGAATATGTCTTGCCAGGCCTTTCTGGCTTGCCAAGTCTCTGTGGTTAGGTCTGACATTATTCTGATGTTCCTTCCTCTGTACATAAGGAATCTCTTCCCCCTAACTGCCCTTAAGATGGTTTCCTTGGTTCTAAGATTTGTGAGTTTTACTATTCCATGCCGGGGTGTTGGCCTGTTTTCCTTGATCTTGGGAGGGGTCCTCTCTGCCTCTAGGACACGAATGTTTGTTCATTCCCCAGATTAGAGAAGTTCTCAGCTATGATTTGCTCAAATATATCTTCTAGTTCTCTCTCTCTCTCCACTAGCTCCGGGATTCCAATAATTCTGACATTGGAACGCTTCATAGTGTCACTTATTTCTCTGATTCTATTTTCATGGATTCTGCGTTGTTTTTCCCTGGCCTCCTCTTTTCCCTTTTTATCTATTAAATTGTCTTCCAGGTCACTTATTCATTCTTCTGCCTCACTTACCCTAGCTGTTAGATTATCTAGATTAGATTGGATCTTATTGATAGCATTTTTAAGTTCTGCCAATTTAGCTTTCATTTCTGCCCTTAGAGACTGTATGTTGCCATTAATTGATTTGTCCATTCTAGCTATTGTCTTCACAATTGCTAGCCTGAATTCCATCTCTGACATCTTGGTTATATCTGCATCCATTTGTAAATCTGCAGCATAAGTCATAATCTCTGAGTCTTTTCTATTTTGGGGGTTCCTCCTCCTAGTCATTCTGTTGATGGGTGGTTGAGGGAATGTATAGAGTCCAAATTATTGACCAGAACCCAAGCAAGGTGCACATGTTTTCTAGGGACCTTAGGGTAGCTGGCCTTTTGTTTTCTCAGCCTGTGTTCTGGGAAAGGGGACTGCTGTGCTGTTACTCAGGCAACCCTGTTTGGTCAGAGTTGCCCTGCCCCCCTCTGGTGGGGAATGGGCTCAGTGGAACCAGTTTATTGGGGCTTTTGTTCTCTGGCGGCTTTCCCTGGTGGCTTTCCACGTCTCTTCCAAGGGTCAGAGCAGAAGAGACCATTTTCAACCCTTTGCCTCAGAGCAGAGAGATCACAGTCTGTTCTTCAGTGAGCTCTCCAAGCCACACTATCTCTGTTTCTGTCCGTGCTGCTATAAACTGCAGCAACCTGGGTTGTGCACCCCTCTGCAGCACTACCAGTCCTGCCTCCAGGTTGGGGCATGTCTCTGCCCTTTGTGCTTCTAAAACCACCAGCCACTCCCAGTTTGCACACACGACCCCATCACTCTGGGTTTCTATCCCAGGGGCTGCCCTAAAGTCCTTTCCCTACCGGTCTGTGAGTCTGTGCCCTGTCCCCAGCACATGAGGCTGTTGCTCACCAGCAGTGTCAGAGCCCCATGGCCAGGCTCCCTCCCACTGCCATTTATCCTCCAATATCTGCCCACGGAATCACAGCTCCCTGCTTCTTACCTCGAAACCAACTGCCCGCAATATTCTGTTTGTAGAGATCCAGATCTATTTTCTTACATCTCAGGCTGATTTTGTGGGTGCTCAGAGAGGTCTGGTAGATATCCAGCTCAATTCTGGGGACCAGTTGGAATAGGGTCCCCTACTCCTCCACCATCTTTTCTCTCTCCTCCGATCTCATGAGATTTTTGACTGAGAGGTGGATGAGATCTCAGGATATTTGGATTGATAACTCATGAGATTTCAACTGAGATCTCATGAGATATGCGTGAGATATCAAGAGATTTTGGTAGAAATCTCATTAGATGTGCATTGAATCTCATGAGATTTGGACTGAGTTCTTGCAAGATTTGGATGAGATCTCAAGATTTGGGCTGAGATCTGGCAAGATTTGGACTGAGATCTCATGAGATTTGGATTAAGATCTCACAAGATTTGGGTAGAAACCTCTTGAGATGTGAGTGAGCTCTCTCAAGATTTGGACTGAGTTCTGGCAAGATTTGGACTGAGATCTCACAAGATTCGGAGTGAGTTCTCACCAGATTTGGCCTGAGATCTGTTAAGATTTGGAAGTGTTCTCATGAGATAGGGACTGAGTTTTCATGAGATTTGGCCTGAGATCTCACGAGATTTGGGAAGAAATCTAGTGAGATGTGCTTGAGATCTCATGAGATTTGGATTGAGTTCTGGTGAGACTTGGATGAGATCTCCTGAGATTTGCACTGAGATCTCATGAGATGTGTGTAAGATCTCCTGAGTTTTGGACTGAGATCTGGGGACATATTGATGAGCTCTCACAAGATTTGGACTGAGTTCTCACAAATTAGGACTGTGATCTCTCAAGATTTAGATTGAGGTCTCACAAGATTAGAGTAGAAATCTCATGAGATGTGGGTGAGGTCTAATGAGATTTGGACTGAGGTTTCATGAGATATGGAATGAGATCTGGAGATTTGTTCTAGCGAGATTTGGAAGAAATCTCATGAGATTTAGACTGAGGTCACAGAGATTTGGGCTGCAATCTCCTGAGAGTTGGAGTAAGATCTCATGAGAGTTGGACTGAGACCACACAAGATTTTGGAAGAAGTATGATGAGATGGTTCATGCAATCTCCCAATATATGGACTGACTCTGGTGAGATTTAGACTGAGATCTCACAAGATTTGGACTAAGATCTCATGAGATATGGAATGAGATCTCACGAGATTTGGATAGAAATTTGGTGAGACGTGTGTGAGATCTCATGAGATTTGGACTGAGTTCTGGTGAGATTTAGAATATATCTGAGCTTTAGACTGTGTTCACATAAGATTTGGATTTAGATCTCATGAGATTTGGGTAGAATTCTGGCAAGATGTGCGTGAGATCTACTGAGACTTGGACTGAGTTGCTACAAGGTTTGGATGAGATCTCCTGAGATTTGGACTGAGCTCTCACGAGATTTGGACTGAGTTTTCATGAGATATGGAATGAGATCTCACAAGACTTGGGTAGAATTCTGGTGAGATGTGCGTGAAATCTACTGAGACTTGGACTGAGTTGTGGTGAGATTTGGAAGTGATCACATGAGATTTGAACTGAGATCTCACGATATTTGGACTGACATCTGGCGAGATTTTGGTAGAACTGTCATGAGATGTGTGTGAGATCTCACAAGATTTGGACAGATTGGTGAGATTTGGGCTGATATGTCACGAGATTTGGACAGAGGTATCATGAGACTTGGACTGAGATCTACCAGATTTGGGTAGAAGTTTCGTGAGATGTGCATGAGGTCTCGTGAGAAAGGGACACAGATTGGCAAGATTTGGGCTGAGATCTGGTAAGATTTTGACTGACATCTCATGAGATATGAAATGAGATCTCACAAGATTTGGGTAGAAATCTGGCAAGATGTGCATGAGATCTCACGAGACTTGAACTGGACTTCTGGTGAGAGTTGGATGAGATCTCACAAGATTTGGACTGAGATCTCACAAGATTTGGACTGAGTTCTCACCAGATTTTGACTGAGATCTGTTGAGATTGGGAAGTGTTCTCATGAGAATGGGACTGAGTTTTCACAAGTTTTGTCTGAGATCGCATGAGATTTGGGCTGAGATCTGGCAAAATTTGGATTGAGATATAATGAGATTTGGACTAAGGTCTCACAAGATTTGGACTGATATCTCATGAGAATTGGGAAGAAACTTCATGAGATGTGAGTGAGAACTCTCAGGATTTGGACTGTGATCTCATGAGATATAGCCTGAGATCTGTCCAGATTTGGACTGAGATCCCATGAGATTTTGATAAGATCTCACGAGATTTAGACTGAGTTCAAAGAGATTAGGACTGATATCTCACAATATTTGGACTAAGATTGCAGGAGATTTGGACTGATATCTCATGAGATTTGGCTAGATATCACATGAGATGTGCATGGAATCTCCTGATATTTGGCCTAAGGTCTGGCAAGACATGGCCTGAGATCTCAAGAGATTTGGGTAGAAGTGTCATGAGATGTGCATGAAATCTCACAAGATCTGGACTGAGTTCTGGCAGGATTTGGATGAGATCTCATGAAAATTGGACTAAGATCTCATGAGATTTGGGTAGAAAAATTCTAAGATGTGCATAAGATGTCATGAGATTTGTACTGTGATCTGGAGAGATTTGGAAGACATCTCAGGAGGCTTGGACTGAGTTCTCATGAGATTTGAGTGAAATCCCGAGAGATCTCCTAGAGCTCAGGGGAAATTTTGCACGAAATCCCACCACCTTGCACTCATGCCTCTGAGACTGAGTCCAAATCTCATTAGATCTCACCCAAATCTCACCCAGACTTGGGCAAAATCTTGTTAGATTTCATGGAGTTTGGGTGAGTTTTCATTCCAAATCTTGTGAGATGTCACAGAACTCCAGTGAGATTGACTCCAAATCCCTGAGCACACATCCAAGCCTCCGAGACCTCACAGTTCAAATCTCGTGAGATCATACCCAAATCTCATCCAGACATGGGCAAAAATCTCATGATGTTTCATGGAGCTCAGGCATGATTTCACTCCAAATCTCGAGAGATCTTACCGAAATCTCACTCTTTCTTGGATGAAATCTCGTGAGATCTCACAGAGCTTGACGAGATCTCACTCCAAATCTTGCGTGCTTGCATCCAAATCTCGCTCTTGTCAAAATCTCATGAGAAAACACAGAGCTTGGGTGTGATTTTACTCCAAATACCGTAAGATCTCATCTAAATCTCACCCAGACTTGGGCAAAATCCTGAGAGATCTCCCAGAGCTCTGGGGAGATTTCACTCAAAGTCCTGCCAGTTTGCAACCATGCCTCTGAGACTCAGAGTCCAAATCTCATGACATCTTGCCCAAATCACGCTCACACTTGGGTGAAATCAAGTGAGAGTTCATGGAGCTTGGGCAATATTTCACTCCAAATCTCATGAGATCTCACCAAAATCTCGCTCTTTCTTGGGGAGAAATGTCATGAGTTCTCACGGAGTTCGACGAGATTTCAATCTAAATCTTGTGAGCTCGCATGCAAATCTCTCTCCATCTTGTGGAAATCTCGTGAGAAAACATGGAGCTCGGGTATGATTTCACTCCAAATCCCATAAGATCTCACCCAAATCTCACCTAGATTTGGGTGAAATCTCGAGAGATCTTATGGAGCTCTGGGGAGATTTCACCCCAAATCCGCCAGTTTGCAACCATGCCTCCAAGACACAGAGTTGAAAACTTGTGCGATCTCACCCAAATCTCACCCAGACTTGGGTGAAATCTCGTGAGATTTCATAGACCTCAGGTGAGATTTTACTTCAAATCTTGTGAGATCTCATGGAACTTGAGCGAGAATAACTCCAAATCCCTGAGTCACATCCAAGCCTCTGAGACCTCGCAGTCCAACTCTCATACGATCACACCCAAATCTCGCCCAGACTTGGGAATAATCTCGTGAGATTTCATGGAATTTGGGCGAGATTTCAGTCCAAATCACATGTGATCTCACTGAAATCTCGCTCCTTTGGCAAAATGTTGTGAGATCTCACGGAGTTCAACGAGATTTCACTCCAAATCTCATGAGCTAGCATCCAAATGTTGCTCCAACTTTTTGAAATCTCGCGAGAAAACAGGGATCTTGGGTGTGATTCAACTCCAAATCTCATGACATCTCATCCAAATCTCACTCCATCTTTTCAAAATCTCATGTGATCTCACGGATCTTGTGAGATTTCACTCTAAACCTTATGAGGTCGCATCCAAATCTCACTCTGTCTTTTCGAAATCTCATGAGAAATCATGGAGTTCAGGCATGATTTCACTCCAAGTCTCATATGATCTCAGCCAAATCTCGCCCTTCTAGGGTGAAATCACATGAAATGCCACGAAGCTCAAGCGAGATTTAACCCAAACCCTGAACGAGCATCCAAGCCTCCAAGACCATGCAGTCCAAATTTTGTGAGATCTCGCCCAAATCTCACCCAGTCTTGGGCAAAATCTCATGCGATATCATGGAGCTCAGGCGAGATTTCACTCCACATCTCCTGAGATCTCACCAAAATCCTGCTCCATCTGTTCAAACTCCCGTAAGAAATCACTGAGCTTGAGCATGATTTCACTCCACATCTCATGAGATCTCACCCAAATCTTGCCCAGACTTGGGCAAAATCCATGAGATTTCATGGAGTTCAGGTGAGATTTCACTCTAAATCTCGTAAGATGTCACAGAACTCCAGCGAGATTGACTCCAAATCCCTGTACACCCATCCAAGGCTCCCAGACCTCTCAGTCCAAATCATGAGCTCACTCCCAAATCTCATGCAGATGTGGGCAAAATCTTGTTATGTTTCACTGAGCTTGGGCATGATTTCACTCCAAATCTCAAGAGCCCTCACTAAAATCTCACTCCTTCTTGGGCAAAATCTCGTGAGATCTCACAGAGCTCCATGAGATTTCACTCCAAATCTCGTGAGCTACATCCAAATCTCACTCTGTCTTGTTGAAATCTCATGAGACAACATGGAGCTCAGGTGTGGGATTTCACTCCAAATCTCGTGACATCTCACTGAAATCTTGCTTCTTCTTGGGGGGAAATGTCATGAGATCTCACGGAGTTCAACGAGATTTCACTCCAAATCTTGTGAGCTCACTTCCAAATCTTGCTCCCTCTTGTCGAAATCTCATGAGAAAACATGGAGTTCAGGTGTGATTTCACTCAAAATCCCATAAAATCTTACCCAAACCTCACCCAGACTTGGGCGAAATCCCGAGAGATCTCACAGAGCTCTGAGGAGATTTTACTCAAAATCCAGCAGTTTGCAACCATGCCTCTGAGACTCAGAGTCCAAATCTCGTGAGATCTCGCCTAAATCTCGCCCAGACTTGGGCAAAATCTCGTGAGGTTTCACAGAGTTTGGGCGAGATTTCACTCCAATTCACATGTGATCTCACCAAAATCTCGTTCCTTCTTTGGCGAAATATCGTGAGATGTCACAGAGCTCCACAAGACTTCACTCCAAATCTTGTGAGCTTGCATCCATCCCACTCGGATTTGTCGAAATCTCATGAGAAAACACGGAGCTCGGGTGTGATTTCATTCCAAATCTCATGACTACTCATCCCAATCTCAATCCATCTTTTCAAAATCTCATATGATCGCATGGATCTTGCGAGGTTTCACTCTAAACCTCATGAGTTCACATCCAAAAAACGCTGTCTTTTCAAAATCTCATGAGAACTCATGGAGTTCGGGCATGATTCCACTCCAAATTCTATGTGATCTCAGCCAAATCTCACCCTTGTAGAGTGAAATCACGTGAGATCACATGAAGCTCAAGCGAGATTTAACTCAAACCCTGAATGAGCATCCAAGACTCCAAGACCACACAGTCTAAGTCTCATGGGATCTCACCCAAATCTCACCCAGACTGGGGCAAAATCCTGAGAGATCTCTGAGGTCAGGGAAGATTTTGCACAAAATCCCACCACCTTGCAATCATGCCTCCGAGACTCAGAGTCCAAATCTCCTGAGATCCCACCCAAATCTCACCCAGACTAGGGCAAAATCTCATGAGATTTCATGGATTTTGGGTAAGATTTCATTCCTAATCTCGTGAGATGTCACAGAACTCCAGTGAGATTGACAATAAAATCCCTGAGCACACAGCCAAGCCTCCAAGACCTTGCAGTCCAAATCTCGAGAGATCTTGCCCAAATCTCACCCAGACCGGGGCAAAATCCCATGAGATCTCTCAGAGCTCAGTGGAGATTTTTCTCAATATCCCACCACCTTGCATTCATGCCTCCACACGGAGTCCAAATTTCATGATATCTCGCCCAAATCTCACCTAGACTTGAGCAAAATCCCATGAGATTTCATGGAGTTCAGGTGAGATTTCATTCCAAATCTCATGAGATGTCATGGAACTCAGTGAGTTTGACTCCAAATCCCTGAGCATGCATCCAAGCCTCAGAGACCTTGCAGGGCAAATCTTGTGAGATCAAACCCAAATCTCATCCATACATTGGCAAAATCTCGTTATGTTTCATGGAGCTCGGGCATGATTTCACTCCAAATCTCAAGAGCTCTCACCCAAATCTCACTCCTTGGGCAAAATCTCGTGAGATCTCATGGAGCTCCACAAGATTTCACTCCAAATATCCTGTGCTCATATCCAAATCTCACTCCGTCTTGTCAAAATCTCATGAGAAAACACCGAGTTCAGGTGTGGTTTCACTCTAAATCCCATACGATCTCACCCAAATCTCACCCAGACTTGGGCAAAATCCCGAGAGATCTCACGGAGCTCTGGGGAGATTTCACTCAAAATCCAGCTGATTTGCAACCATGCCTCCAAGATTCAGAGTCCAAATCTCATGAGATCTCACCCAAATCCCGCTCAGACTTGGCCAAAATCACGTGAGATTTCACGGAGCTTGGGTGAGGTTTCACTCCAATTCACATGTGATCTCACTGAAATCTCATTCCTACTTTGGCAAAATATCATGAGATCTCCCAGAGCTCGAGGAGATTTCACTCCAAATCTTGTGAGCTCACATCCATCTCACTCCGACTTGTCAAAATCTCATGAGAAAACATGGAGCTCGGGTGTGATTTCACTACAAATCTTGTGACATCTCACCCAAATCTCACTCTGTCTCTCCAAAATCTCATGTGATCTCATGGATCTCGAGATCTCACTCTAATCTTGTGAGCTCGCATCCAAATCTCGCTCTGTCTTTTCGAAATCTCATGAGAAATCACGGAGTTTGGACATGACTGCACTCCAAATCACGTGTGATCTCAGCCAAATCTCACCCTTCTAGTGTGAAATCATGTGAGATCACACGAAGCTCTGGCGAGATTTAACCCAAACCCTGAATGAGAACCCAAGCCTCCAAGCCCATGCAGTCCAAATCTCATGAGATCTCACCCAACTCTCAACCAGACCTGGGCAAAATCCCAAGAGATCTCTTGTAGCTCAGGGTTGATTTTGCGCAAAACCCCGCCACCTTGCAATTATGTCTCCGAGACTCAGAGTCCCAATCTCGTGAGATCTTGCCCAAATATCACCATACTCGGGCAAAATCTCATGAGATTTCATTGAGTTCAGGTGAGATTTCATTTCAAATCTCGTGAGATGTCACTGAACTCAGCGAGACTGACTCCAAATCCCTGAGCATGCATCCAAGCCTCTGAGACCTCGCAGTGCAAATCTCGTGAGATCACGCCCAAATCTCATCCACACGTGGGTGAAATCTCGTGATGTTTCACAGAGCTTGGGCATGATTTCACTCCAAATCTCGAGAGCTCTCACCGAAATCTCACTCCTTCTGGGGTGAAATCTTGTGATATCTCACAGAACTCAATGAGATTTCACTCCAAATCTCATGTGCTCACATCTAAATCTCACTCCATCTTGTCGAAATCTCATGAGAAAACATGGAACTTGGGTGTGACTTCACTCCAAATCTCATACGATCTCACCCAAATCTCAGCCAGCCTTGGGCAGAATCCAGAGAGATCTCATGGAGCTCCAGTGAGATTTCACTCAAAATCCCACCAGTTTGCAACCATACCTCCAAGACTCAGAGTTCAAATCTCGTGAGATCTCACCCAAATTATGCTTAGACTTGGGTAAAATCACCTGAGATTTCACAGAGCTTGGGTGAGATTTCACTCCAAAATGCGTGAGATCTCACCGAAATCTTGTTCTTTCTTGGTGGAAATGTCATGAGATCTGGAGCTCGACGAGATTTCACTCCAAATCTCGTGAGTTCACATCTGAATCTCTCTCCATCTTGCAAAAAATCTCATGAGAAAACATGGAGCTTGAGTGTGATTTCACTCCAGATCCCATAAGATCTCACCCAAACCTCACCCAGACTTGGGTGAAATCCCGAGAGATCTCACAGAGCCCTGGAGAGATTTCACTCAAAATCTAGCAGTTTGCAACCATGCCTCCGAGACTCAGAGTTCAAATCTCATGAGATCTCCCCCAAATCTCACTCAGTCTCGGGCAAAATCTCGTTAGATTTGACAGAGTTTGGGCAAGATTTCACTCCAATTCACGTGATCGCACTGAAATCTCATTCTTTCTTTGGCAAAATATCGTGAGTTCTCACAGAGCTCAATGAGATTTCACTCCAAATCTTGTGAGCTCACATCCATCTCGCTCCAACTTGTTGAAATCTCATGAGAAAACATGGAACTCAGGTGTGATTTCACTCCAAATCTCGTGACATCTCACCCAAATCTCACTCCGTCTTTTCGAAATCTCATGTGATCTCATGGATCTCACGAGATTTCACTCTAAACCTTGTGAGCTCGCATCCAAATCTCACTCTTCTTTTCGAAATCTCATGAGAAATCATGGAGTTCGGGCATGATTTCACTCCAAATCTTGTGTGATCTCAGCCAAATCTCCCCCTTTTAGGGTGAAATCACCTGAGATCACAGGAAGCTCAAGAGAGATTTAACCCAAACCCTGAACAAGCCTCCAAGACCACGCAGTCCAAATGTGAGATCTTACCCAGACTTGGGCAAAATCTCATGAGATTTCATGAAGTTCAGGTGAGATTTCATTCCAAATCTCCTGAGATGGCATGGAACTCCAGCGAGATTGACTCCAAATCCCTGACCATGCATCCAAGCCTCCAAGGACTTGCAGTTCAAATCTCATGAGATAACACCCAAATCTCGTCCAGACATGGGCAAAATCTCGTGATGTTTCATGGAGCTCAGGCATGATTTCAGTCCAAATGTTGCAAACCCTCAGCAAAATCTCAGTTCTTTTTGGGCAAAATGTCATGAGATCCCATGGAGTTTGATGAGATTTCACTCCAAATCTCATGAGCGCCCATCCAAATCTTGCTCTGTCTTGTCGAAATCCCATGAGAAAACACTGAGCTCAGGTGTGATTTCACTCCAAATCCCATAAGATCTCACCCAAATCTCACCCAGAATTGGGCAAAATCCCAAGAGATCTCACAGAGCTCCAGGGAGATTTCATTCAAAATCCCGCCAGTTTGCAACCATGCCTCCGAGACTCAGAGTCCAAATCTTGTGAGATCTCACCCAAATCCCGCTCAGACTTGGGCGAAATCACGTGAAATCTCACCTGCTCAGGTGAGATTTCACTCCAAATCTCCTGCGATCTCACGGAACTCCAGCGAGATTAACTCCAAATCCCTGAGCACATGTTCAAGCCTCTGAGACCTCCCAGTCCAAATCTCATGAGATCACACCCAAATCTCATCCAGACATGGGCAAAGTCTCATGATGTTTCATGGAGCTCAGGCATGATTTCACTCCAAATCTCCAGAGCTCTCATTGAAATCTCACTCCTTCTTGGGTGAAATGTCATGAGATCTCACGGAGCTCAACGAGATTTCACTCCAAATCTCCTGAGCTCACATCCAAATCTCACTCCGTCTTGTCGAAATCTCATGAGAAAACATGGAAGTCTGGTGTGAATTCACTTCAAATGCCATAAATCATACCCAAATCTCACCCAGACTTGGGCAAAATCTCATGATGTTTCATGGAGCTCAGGCATGATTTCACTCCAAATCTCGTGAGGTCTCACTGAAATCTCATTCCTTCTGGGGCAAAATCCGAGGGATCTCATGAAGCTTGGGGAGATTACTTGAAACATCCTGCTAGCTTGCAACCATGCTTCGGAGACTCAGAGTCCAAATCTTGTTACATCTTGCCAAATCTCACCCAGTCTTGGGCAAAATCTCATGAGATTTCATGGAACTCGGCGAGATTTCACTCCAAATCTAGTGAGCTCGCATCCATATCTCCCTCCATCTTGTTGCAATCTCATGAGAAATCATGGAGCTCGCATGTGAATTCACTCCACCTCTCATGAGATCTCACCCCAATCTCACCTACAGTTGGGCAAAATCCCAAGAAATCCACAGAGCTTGGGGGAGATTTCATGCAAAATCCTGCCAGCTTAAAACCATGCCTCTGAGATTCAGATTCCAAACCTCGTGTGATTTCACCCAAATCTCACCCAGACTTGGGCGAAATCTGGTGAGATTTCACAGAGCTCATGTGAGATATACTCCAAATCCCTGAGCACGCATCCAAGACTCCAAAACCCGCAGTCCAAATCTCGTGAGATGTCCCCTAAATCTCATCCAGATGTGGGCAAAATCTCCTGATGTTTCACGGAGCTTGGTCATGATTTCACTCCAAATCTTGAGAGCTCTCATCGAAATCTCACTCCTTCTTGGACAAAATCTCGTGAGATCTCACGTAGCTCAGTCAAGATTTTGCTAAAATCCCAAAACCTAGCATCCAAACCTCTGAGACCAAATCTTGCGAGATCTTGTTCAAATCTCAGCCCATCTTGGGTGAAATCTTGTGAGATCTCAGGGAACTCTGGAGGGATTTGTCTCCAAATCTCAGCTGCTCGCATTCAACCATCCAAGACCTTGCATCCAAATCTTGTGGGATCTTGCCCAAATCTCACCCCGTCTTGGGTGAAATCTCGTGAGATCTCATGGAGCTCAGGTGAGATTTTGCACAAATCTCGATAGCTAGCATCCAAGTCTCAGAGACCTTGCAGTCCAAATCTCATGAGATCTCACCAAAATCTTGGCCCATCTTTGGCGAAATCCCATGAGATCTCACAGAGTTCGCTCAAGATATCATGCCAAATCCCCAAGCTGGCATCCAAGCCTCGGAGACCTCCTAGTCCAAATCTCCTGAGATCATCACAAAATCTCGCCCCTAAGCAAATGGAAGGAAGGAGGGAAGGAAGGAAGGGAAGGAGGCAGGCATGTGGCAGGGAGGTAGAGAGAGAGATAAGTGAGGGAGGAAAGGAGAAAGAGAGAGAGAGAGAAAAGAAAGAAGAAAGAAAGAAAGAAAGAAAGAAAGAAAGAAAGAAAGAAAGAAGAAAGGAAGGAAGGAAGGAAGGAAGGAAGGAAGGAAGGAAGGAAGGAAG
>NC_058405.1:80674578-80690669 GCF_002201575.2 Neomonachus schauinslandi
AAGGAAGGAAGGAAGGAAGGAAGGAAGGAAGGAAGGAAGGAAGGAAGGAAGGAAGGAAGACTGCTTGAGGAGCCAACAGTGAGCTAACCCTGAGCTGAGCAGTCACTGACAGGAGGGAGCTGCAGTAGGGCAATAAATATTCAGAGATCTTTTGTCCTTTAGTGAAATACCCAGCCCTGGGCCTGGAGCTGGTTGGGGAGGAGGCGGTTTGGTTAGCTCCCTTCCCCTCCACCCACCCCCTGCCCTTCCTCTCCTCTGGCACCCATCACACCTCGGGTTTCTCCTGCCCCCCCCCCCGGGAGGTTGGGCCTTCCCACCTGGATCAGTCAGTGGCTGGTGGGAGCTAGGGACTCCTTGGGCGCCTGTCTCCCTTTGCCTCCCCAATGTGGACAGCCCAGCAAGGATGGTTGAGCCTTCCCATGTCTGCCTGAATCTGTCCAAAGTGTTTTAGAAGGATGAGGTTAGAAGGGCCATTGGAGGTGAGATTTGGGTGAGATCTCATGAGATTTGGACTGTGAGGTGTTATACAAATGCATCAGATAAATACTTGATATTGAATACAGCAAACATGCATTATAAGATAATGTCCAGATTACAGCAAACATGCATTATAAGATAATGCCCAGATTTCTTCCTAAAATTTGCAATTTTAATGTTCCTATTTGGGTGTCTGCCCCATATTAAGTCATTTGGGGGATATTGTGTGATTTGTGGAAGTTCTTTATTTTGTCTGGAAACAGATTCCAAAGTTCTAGAAACTTTCACAATGTCCTGTTCAGTAATGTTTGTAACACCTGCTCAAAACAAGATATAGAACATTTCCATCACTCCAGAAATATCCCTTTTGCTTTTTCACAATCACTTCTCCCCCATTCCCTAGAGCATTGGTATTTGTTACATTCAAAGTCAATTCCCAGACTGTGCAGTTCAACATGAGATGTGTTAACAAGGTCAGGTTCTACTCAGGATGCAGACCCCACCAATGACTGGAACAGAGCCTATTTATTTATTTATGTATTTATTTAAATTTAGCTAATATACAGTAAAATATTGGTTTCTGGAGTAGAACCCGGTGATTCATCACTTACATATAACACCCAGTGCTCATCACAGTAAGGGCCCAACTTAATACACTTCAACCTTCTAGCCAATCCCCCCACCCACCTCCCTTCTTCTACCTTATGTTATCTATGGTTTAGAATCTCTACGGTTTATTTTCCTCTCTTTTTTGCCTCCCCCTCCCATACACTCATCTGTTTTGATTCTTAAATACTAAATATGAGTAATATCATGTGGTATTTGTCATTCTCTGACATATTTCGCTTAGCATGTAGTTGCAAATGGCAAGATTTCATTCTTTTTGATAGCTAGTAGTATTCCATTTTGTGTATATGTATTTATACATATATATATATATACACATACATATCACGTCTTTTATCCATTTATCAGTCAATGGATATCTGGGCTCTTTCCATAGTTGGGTTATTATTGATAATGCTAGTATAAATACTGGGAGGCATGGACCACTTTGAATCTGTATTTTTGTATCCTTCGGGTAAATACCTAGTAGTGCAATTGCTGGATTGTAAGGTACTTCTATTTTTAACCTTTTGAGGAACCTCTGGAGTGGCTGCACCAGTTTGCATTCCTAGCAACAGTGTCAGAGATTTTCCCTTTCTCTGCATCCTCTTCAACACCTCTTATTCCTTGTGTTGTTCATTTTAGCCATTCTGACAGGTGTGAGGTGATATCTCATCATGGCTTGGATTTGTATTCCACTGATGATGAGTGATGTTGAGTATTTTTTCATATGACATCTCTTCTGGATGTGTTCTTTGCAAAAGTGTCTATTCATGTCTTCTTCACATTTCTGACTGGATTGTTTGGGTTTTTTGGGTGTTGAGTTTGATAAGTTCTTTATAGATATTGGATACTAACCCTTTATCTGATATTTTGTTTGCAAATCTCTTCTCCATTTCTGTAGGCTGCCTTTTATTTTGATGATTGTTTCCTTCATTGTGCAGTTTTTTAACTTGATGAAGTCCCAATAGTTTCTTTTTGCTTTTGTTTCCCTTGCTACTGGTGATGTATTTAGTAAGAAGTTGCTGCAGCTGAGGTCCAAGAGGTTTCTGCCAGTGTTCTCCCCTAGGATTTTGATGGTTTCCTGTCTCACATTTAGGTCTTTCATCAAATTTGAGTTTATTTTTGGGTAGGGTGTAAGAAAGTGGTCCAGTTTCATTCTTTTCCATGTGGCTGTCCAATTTTCACAACACCATTCATTGAAGAAACTGTCTCCTTTCCAACTGATATTCTTTCCCTCTTTGTCAAAGAGTAGTTGACCATAGATTTGAGGGTCCATTTCTGGGTTCTGTATTTTATTCCATTGATCTACATGTCTAATTTTCTGTTTTAATGATTACAGATTTGTAATACAGTAGAAGCCCAGAATTGTGATGACTCCAGCTTTGGTTTTCTTTTCAACATTATATTTGCCTTTTGGGGTCTTTTCTGGTTCTACACAAATTTGAAGGTTGTTTGTTCCAGCTCTAGAATAATGTTGATAGGGATTGCATTAAATGTATAAATTGCTTTGGATAGTATAAACATTTTAATGATGTTTGTGCATCCAAACCATGAGGATGGAATGTTCTTCCATTTCTTTCTGTCTCCCTCATCTCCTCCATAAGTGTTCTATAGTTTTCAGAGTACAGATATTTACCCATTTGGTTAGGTTTATTCCTAGGTATCCTATGCTATTTGTGCAATTACAAATGGGATTAATTGCTTGATTTTTTTCTCTGAAACTTAATCCTTTGTGTACAGAAATGCAAAAGTTTTTTGCACATTGATTTTATTTCCTGCCACTTTACTGAATTCATATATTAGTAGTAGTGTGTTTTTGGTGGAGTCTTTCAGGTTTTCTACATGGAGTATCATGTCGTTTGCAAATAGTGAAAGTTTGACTTCTTCCTTGCTGTTTTGGATGCCTTTTATTTCTTTTTGTTTTCTGATTGCTGAGGCTAAAACGTCCAGTACTATGTTCAATAGTAATTGTGAGAGGGGTTGTCCCTGTCTTATCCTGACCATCATGGAAAGGCTCTCAGTTTTTCCCCATTCAAGAAGATATTAGTTGTGGTTCTTTCAGAAAAAACCTTTATGATATTGAGGTATGCTCCATATATGCCTACTTTGTTGAGGGTTTTAATCAAGTAAAGCTGCTGTATTCTGTCAAATTCTTTTCCTGCATCTCTTGAGCAGATCATATGCTTCCTATCCTTTCTTTTATTAATGTGGTGTATCATGCTGTTTGATTTGCAAATATTGAACCACCTCTGTAGGAAACAGAGACAATTCAATAGGATGAGTTATATCCTGGGAAAATGTGCTTCCCTATCACAAGGATAAAAGAGAACTTTAAAGAATACAGAATTACAGCTGGGGTGAAAACTCCACCAGTCAGATTTGTCTGATGAAATTTCAGTTGGGAAGTAAGCTACTCAAGGAAGGAGGCTCCTCACCTTTCTGGTAAAATTGGGTGCATGCATCTGGGTTTTGGAAGCATCAAGGGTGGCTAAGAACAGGTCCCTGACACAGAGCGGCAGTGGCAGTGAAATCTTGACATTGTGGCGCCATCTGGTGTCCATGAGGGAAAGAACAAGTGAATCCCTAACAAGCAATGCAAGGCACACTGAGCTAGTGGCTTCCCATTGTGCATTTGTCTTGTGATGCTGACACTCTGGGCAGAGCTTTCTGTCCCAACACTTCACTGGTCTCCATCATCATCTTTCCAGTAGTTACCTTTTTTGCGGCCTAGTCTTTTTTTTAATCACATTTATGTCAGTTTTTCAGAGCACCAATTTTAAGTTTTACTGTTTTTCCCTACCGTGCATCTGTTTTCTTTTAATGAAGTTCTGCTTTTATATTTGTAATGTAGGTGCTTCTACTTCTTTCTGTTCCATTTGATATTCCTTCTCTGTTTCTTATGGGAGAAGCTTCCTTAATTGATTTTGAGCATTTCCTCTTCTCTAAGACACATGAAACTCTCACTGTTCTACACTACATCCCACACAAAATTTTGTTTTTCTTACCATTCAGTCTGGAATATTTTCTAAATTTTACTGTGGTGTGTTTCTTGACCCATGGCTCACATAGAAGTGTTGCTTCACATCCAAACAGGAGGGGATTTCCAGGTTTCTTTGTGTTGTTGATTTCCTGTTGAAATCCACACTTTTCAGAGGGCCTACTCAGTGTGATTCAGTATTTTAATATTTGTAGAGACTTGGTTCATCATCCAACATACAGTCTGTTTTGGTGATCATTTCATCTTAAATGCCAAAGGACGGATATTTGGAGTTGGTGTGTGTAGTGCTGGATATATTTGGTCCAGTTGGTCAGTCATGTTTTTCTAGTCTCCATCTCACAATTGGGTTTTCCTGCTTGTTCTAGCAATTAGTTTGAGAAAGGTGTGTAAAACCTCCAGTGATGGTTGGGATTTTCTGTTTCTTCCTTTATTTTGAGGTCATGTTGTTACATGCATATGAATATAGGATTTTTATGTTATCCCACTGCCCTGACCCTCTTAATAATGAAATGTTCCACTTTGCTTCAGGTAATAATTCTTCACTTGGAGTTGGTTTTGTCTTATAGAGCTCCGCAGCTTTCTTTGGGTTGTTTCTGTACGGTGTTCATTTTTCCACCCTTTTATTTTCAACTTTTCAGTTTCAGTCTGCATGTGCTACTTGTCAACAGCATAGAGTTTGGTCTGTTATTTTATTTCAGTCTTCCTGTGTTTGCTGAAATTTGCTTCTCATTAGTCTACTTATATTTCATAGAATCATTGATGCACAATAATACTTACATTCAAATATTTCTGTTTTGTGCCACCTTTCTGCTCTTTGTTTCTTCCCTCTTTCTGCTTTTTGTTTTGATGATTTTAATTATTCTATTTTTTTCCTGTATTATTCTATTAATGATAGTATTTTTATTATTTCCTTGGCGACTACCTTTGATACTCAGCTTTATTTCTTTTTTTGATGAATTATTTTTAATGATTCTATATTTCTCCTTTGCTAACTTTCTAGTTATGTATATGTGTATAAAATTATATTCATTTCTATGTCAGTGAAGATAGTTACACATAATTATTTCAATTAAATTTTCAGTCAAGCTAGAGATTCAATATGTACCCCCTCTTAAATTTGTGTGGTTGAGAGCAGTTTTCCTATATCTAAACAGTCTTAAGACCTTAAGACTCACTAGACTGACTTTTGAGTGTTACCCTCAAATGTTTTAATTCTACATAGATGCAAACTCACTGATTTTATTTCATTCCCCTGTTTATATGTTCATATATATTCATAAACATAAGAATCACAGACTGGTAAGAAGGCAGAACCAGGCATGAATCCAGCTCTGTGTCCTCAATGTCGGGACCATGACTGCACCTAGCCTTTCTGAGGGGGCTGTGGAAAAGGTTGTGTTGATATAACTGGCTACAGACATGGGGTTGGTATGGGTGTGAGAGTGAACGTTGATATCCTAGACAGGAGGCATTCTAGCAGGTTCTTGTCTGAGGAGGAGCCCAGGTCAGTGCAACCCACTGAGTGGACCCCTATCCACATCTCACACAGAGGAAAGGAGGGAATGGCTATAACACATCACTAGCAGAGTCTAGAGGTAAGGGTGGGTTCAGACTTTATAGGCCAAGGCTCCAATCCCTTCTGTAGGGTTTGCCTTGGAAATTAGAAAGCCTAAGATCTTGGGAAGCTATTGCCCATCCCTCCCTAGGTGGTGCTGTCATCTTCTGGGCCTCCAGAATGTGAGCACTGTTGCACATGTGTGTGCACACAGGACTGTTTGTGCACCAGAATGTGCACATACACAGACACAACACACACCTGTAGGGACTGTGGGGTGGGATCTGACCAGTAACAGACTCAGAGAAGGCGAAAGAGGAAGTAAATATGGTTGGAGGTATTTCCTACCTGTGATACCACTCCTCCAATTTCATAGATATTATCCCACATATGCCTATGGATGTCTGGAGGAAGTACATGCTAGAATAATCTGTACTGTACAGACAAGACACAGACCATCCCAGACAAGCACAATGGATTATCTAGGCTCAAAACAGGTAAGAGTGGAGAATTGTGTCTAAAGCCAGATGTGTTTCCAAGCTGGGTCCTGGTTGCACCCAGACCTTCCCTGGGGGCTGTGGAGAGGGGTGTGTTGGTGTCACTGTGTACAGGTGTGTCATTGCATGCAAAAAGGGGATGAGTACTTAGCAGCCAGGACTGTTTGGGAAGGTGTCAATCCAGGAGTTCACTCAGGTAGGGGAACCCAGGCAGTGAAGTCACTTCCTTGACCACAGACCCCAACAGAAATTGGAATCCCCATAACCAGGCACCCACATTCTAATGCAGTCCCATATCAGGTTACTTGGCTGGAGACATTCAATAGTGAAAGATGTTTCTCCTGCAGCTTGCCAACATCCCAGGGCTCTGGCTTCCAGAAACCCCAGGGTGAGGACTTTTTCACATGTTGCAGACAATGTCTCAACACTCAAAGGCCTCAGGGCCTTTGACAGGAGGTGCCACAAAGCAGGCCAGGCCACCACTCTGAGCCATCCCTGGGCAGCCCCTTTCATTCCTCTTCAATTTCAGGGAAAGAGGGATGTGTGGGGAGGTTCCGCCTCTGGGCTGGAGGAGGTTGCAGGGCAGTGGATACCCTGGTGATTCCTTCATGTTCACACCAATGTCATGGTGGGCAGGGGTGAAAGAGGATTCCTGAGGTGACTCTCACCTGTGTCAGAGTTAATTCAAGTCCCTGAAGCTGTGTCACTTTTCTCTCCTTGGTAGAGGTATGTGCATACTGGGGTATGGTGTGTCTGGAATGGAGTCAATTGGGTCCTAGGACCAGAAAGGCAGACAGACAGGGCTCTGAGTCCTCCTGCCTGGCTGCCAGGCAGAGCTGTCTTTACAGAGCTCCACATGGGAGATGGGGCAGGAACTGAATGATGAGATTTCTGCTATACCTCCTTGAAGGACAAGAAGGTGCCCCACACTGCCAAAGAGTCATGCACAGGGGATTTGCAAGAGCTGGGAAGACCAAACCCCCAGGGCCCCAATGCAGCAAAAAGGGTCCCAGAAGCCAGCCTGCTCTTGCCCTGGGCTCCCTCCTAGAGTCCTGATCCCACATAAATATGCATCCCCAACTCCTCCCCAAACTTCCCCTCATGTCCTTGCACCTGCCTTGGCAGAGTAACTGTCCACATATTTGTAGGAATATCAGAAACAAGACTTTAAACCACTTCTCATCCCACTCAGTCTAGAGTAGTTTTGCACTGTGTTATGAATTTTCCCAACTAGTGCTCCCAGTTGTCCCCTTTGGCCTAACAGTCCTTCCCCAACTTCTCCAAGTCTTGCACATGATCATGGTGAGCTGGGAGAATTTTTCCCAAAGGGACAAGGGGCTCATGGTACTATGTCTCTTGTTCTGTGGTTTGGTTGTAAAGGAACACATCCCTGGGGCCCCTCCAGGGTCAGGAGCAGGGGCCTCACTGGCTGTACAACATTCCAGGAGGCCAATCAGTTACCACAGCCATTGAGCCCTTTACTGGTGCAGGACTTTGATGTGATTCCCTTTTGTTGCCAACTCATAGTGCTGCACTGAACATCCTATATGCCCTAATATCCTGAGCAGTCCCGCCCAAGGAAAAGTCTCAGTGTTCTCATCTCAAGAATGGGATATATTGTCAGAAATCATAGGGAGGATGCTGTTAATGCAGGGAGGTGCTGTCAGTACTCAGCCAACAATCTGACCTGAGATACTAACATGTTCAGACATCCCCCACCTCAAATTCTTATATTGTTGCCGAGATCCTTTTTTCATAAAGATTTAATTATTAATTTATTAGAGAGAGACAGAGAGAAGGTGGGGAGGTCGAGGCTAGAGACAGAATCCTCAAGCAGACTCTGCCCTAAGTGGGGAGCCCAGTGAGGGGCTCAATCTCAGGATGCTGAGATCGTGAACTTAGCCAAAACCATGAGTCAGACAATTAACTGAGTAAGCCACCAGGCACCTTGCTGCTTTTTTCTACCATGGGCACTCCTGTACCTCTTGCCTTAAGTTACTGAAGCTTGGGGGTTTGGTCTGATCTCCAATCCCCAACCCTCCTGGTGGCTACAGTGCTGACTGCATTTCTTCCCTATTCCACCTCAGGGTAAAAATGCTTCAGCCATGAAGAGGAATGAGACCTGCATGGTGTGGACTATCCAGGCAGACCTCTGGAGAAGTGAGTAGAAAATCTGGTGCCCACCTTCCTTGGCAGAGACCTCACCTACATCTCCACATTCCTGGGCACCTACAGAGTTTTGCCACCACGCAAGAGGTGCTGGACCTCCTGTTTACAAGTACCATACCCCTAACAGCCCAGGGGGATTTGGCCACTGCCTGATTGTGAGTCTTGGGAATGTCACCAAACTTCCCTGAGCCTCAGCTTGTTCTTCTGCCGGGGACACAGTTATTATAGGGACTCAGTGGTGTCCTGTAGGGAAAGTACACCAGGGTCCCTGGCCCTGTGGCAAGGTATGCTAGAGGGGATGTGGCTGTGCTCATTCATTATTGTCCTGCTCCCCATGATGAAGCCTTTGTCTCATCCATCATTGTCACCATGGTCTTGAGGTGGGCTGTGTCCCCCCCTCTTATAGGCTCCATGAACAAAATGGGGCTTGGACTCAATACTCTGAGATCAAGAGTCAGGTGCTGTGCTGACTGAGCCAGTCAGGCACATATTAAACCTATTGAGCACATAGGTGTCAGAATATATCTATTCATTTATCCACCTTCACACAATTTTTTTGGAAGAATGTTTCTTGATGTTAGTCTGACACTGATTTTTGGATTTGACATCAGAAGCAAAGGCTACAAAGCAAAAATAAACAAGTGGGACTATATCAAACTAAAAAGCTTCTGCACAGAAAAAGGAAATAACCAATCATCAACACAGTGAAAAGACAACATACTGAATGTAAGAGTACATTTGCAAACTCCCTATCTGATAAAGGGTTAATATTCAAATTATTAAAGAACTCATACAACTCAATAACACAAAAACAAACAACAGTTACAAAATGGGCAGAGTTCAGAATAGACATTTTTCCAAAAAAACCACACAGATGGCCAACAAGTACATGGAGAGATGTTCAACACCACTTCTCATCAGGGAAATGCAAATCAAAACCCAAAGAGATGGCACCCAACACCCGTCAGAATGGGTAGTAGGAAAAAGACCAGAAATAACAAGGTTGGCCAAAATGTGGAGGAAAGGGAACTCAGTGCTCTGTTGATGAGATTGTCAATTTGTGCAGCCACTATGGAAAACAGTATAAAGGTTTCTCAAAATATTCAACATAAGGGCCCATGGCTGGCTCAGTCAGAAGAATGTGACTCTTTTTTTTTTTTTTTAAGATTTCATTTATTCATTTGACAGAGAGAGATAGCGAGAGCAGGAACACAAGCAGGGGGAGTGGGAGAGGGAGAAGCAGGCTTCCCACCGAGCAGGGAGCCCGATGTGGGACTCAATCCCAGGACCCTGGGATCATGACCTGAGCTGAAGGCAGACACTTAACGACTGAGCCACCCAGGCGCCCGAGTATGTGACTCTTGATCTTGGGGTCATGAATTCTAGCGCCACGTTGGGGGTAGAGATTACGTCAATTTAAAAAATTCAAAATAGAACAACTCTATCATCCAACAATTCCCCTCCTAGGTATTAAAATCAAAGAAAACGAAATCGCAAACTCGTAAAGAAACCTTCAACTCATAAAGATACCTTCAGGAAGTGGACAAAATAGGTAAGGAGATCGAAACTAATAGAAAAAGAGAATATCAGGAGTGAAATTGGGGAGTAAATATGACTTCAATATATTAATTTCTAGCTTCCTCTATTTCAAGTACCTTGTTAATTCATTCTATTACATTCAATTCTTCTGACCTATCAGAATTCCTCATTATGATGTGGTTGTAGTTTTTGAGATGAGTTGTTTAATTAGTATGTATTACAGATCAACAAATACAGATTACTTATATTCCTAATTGTGTGAGTCTTTAAATATCTTTATAGCTTTTTGAAGTATAATTATGTAATCAAAACCTCCATAGATCTGAGTGTACAATTTCATGAATCTTCATATATGTACACACCAGTAAAACAATCACTGTAATTAAGTTAATATAAGGTACTGTAATCCATCACACCCAAATTATATTTCCTGCTTGATTTTTAGTCCAAGGTTAGCTTGATGTGTGAGTTCTGTTGGTCCCTACAGAGTCACTCTTTCCTCACGGAGAAGGTTTTTATATAGAATGAAATAATTGCTTGATTCTGTTCTGTACTGATAGGAGTTCATAATATAGTTTGATCTAAAGATAAATTTTAAATGCACTTGGGTGGTCAGTAGATTGAGCATCCATCCGACTCTCGATTTTGGCTCAGGTCATGATCTCAGGGTCATGATATCAAGCCCAGCATTGGGCTCCATGCTGACTAAGGAGCCTACTTGGGATTCTCACTCCTCCTCTGTCCTTTCACTCACTCCTGCCACCACTCATACTTGCTCTCTTTCTATCTTTCACACAAAAAATTAAGAAAATAAAGAAAAAATTTAAAATAACCAATTTGAAAGTTCCAAGGCCTTCCATGGAGGAGAGACCATACACTGACAGCTTACAAGACCTAGCCCATCTGTGTTGGAAAAAGTCTGAGTGGTGTAGGTGGAATCAGATCTGAGAATTGTAGCCCAAAGGGACAAAGGAAAGATATTAATTGAACTAAATTCATTTATATGAATATGCTCAGTTAAGATTTGGGATTTAAAAGACTGCCCACACCACTTGCATGTGGTGTTGGTATTCTGGACTCTATATTGGGTCAATAAGGTCCAAAATGCTGGGATTTCCTTAGTATACTGTTGAAGAAGGCAGGAAGAAGTCAGGAAGCTTAAGAATCAGGAATGTTGAAATGGTTCTGTGATGTGCTATGTGCTCAGCCATCCCTAATCAAGCTTGCTGAGAGACGCAGCAATCAATGCGCTACCTTCATCAACACACTTACAGAGGCATGGGTACAGGAGGTACCAATGTCCTCGAGGAGCTCTGTGGGAGCTGTCCTATACTGCAGGAGAAGATGGGAGGTGAAGAGTGGCAGGAGAGGATGCTTCAACCAGCAGAAACAAGGTGTATGCAGTCACCCAGTAAGCCACAGGGACAGAATGGTAAACAGAGGATGTGACCCTCAGGGGTGTGTGCTGTTGGATAGTTGATCAGGTCTGTCCAAATTGAA
The DNA here is from genome assembly GCF_002201575.2 of Neomonachus schauinslandi. Taxonomy (NCBI): domain Eukaryota; kingdom Metazoa; phylum Chordata; class Mammalia; order Carnivora; family Phocidae; genus Neomonachus; species Neomonachus schauinslandi. The sequence continues at coordinate 80,685,923 of NC_058405.1, forward strand.
ATTGTTGGGCAGTGTACCAGAAAAATAAATATCTAGATACAGTAGTTACTACAGTGAAGAGTCACAGTCTCTTCCCCAGCTGTGAGCCCTAATCTAGTGTGGGCCTCTGAGCCCCATGACTCAGGGGGAGACTGGAGCTCTTTGAAGGAATGGCCCCATAGATTTCCAGATTTGTGCCATGCATCCCCCACCCCCAGCTTTCCCCAATTGTCCACAATGGTATAGACATTTACCAGTGGGACCAACTCAGGGAAAAAGGGAAACACTACATTTTCTGGGAACTTATATAGAATGATTCTGAACATATGCTGATGCCCAAAGGCCAAAACTGTTTTTTTTTAAGATTTTATTTATTTACTTGAGAGAGAGCAAGAGTCAGAGCAAGAGAGCACAGAGCACAGAGGGAGAGGGAGAAGCAGACTCCCCACTGAGTGGGGAGCCCGACATGGAGCTCCAACCCAGGACTCCGAGATCATGACCTGAGCTTAAGGCATGACCAACTGAGCCACCGAGGTGCCTCTCAAAGACCAGAACTGTTAAATGGCCTGCCCAACAATTGGAGTGGGAGCTTTGAGAGGTGTGAAAATAGAAGAATCCTTGTCCTACATTTAACAGTTTGTTCACTGAGACTACAGATTCATCCTGTGCTCATTTCCCTGGTTCCAGAATGTGGAGTGGAAATACATACATTAGCACCTGGTGGAATTCCCAGTTTGGTTTCTGAACTTTGGAATGATGGTTATTAGGGAAGAGAAGAACAAAGAGAGGCCCTTGGAACCATGCCCTCCCTCAGACTAAACCAGAGGCCATGCAACATCCATGGAGGAGATGGGAAAGATTAATAAGTTTATGAAGCTCTGCAGAGAGGCAGGGTTGGTTATTTCTACCATTGCTCATTTTACTGACTGGTCTACTGTGAATATCAAATGGGGGGTGTTGAGACTGACATGACTTTCACAGACTTCATCAGATGAAGACGCAACTGCATCTGTGATTCTGTCTCTGGATTGCCTTGTGGAGGAAAACTGCCAGGTGGAACCCTGCAGCCCACTGGAAACAAACCTTTTGCCCTGAGGTACTGCTTCTGAAGGAATGTCTATGACCAGCAAAGTCAACAATACAAGCTCAGAGCCATGTTAAAATTATCACTGATAAAAACAGGCTAGACAACTGTCAAGAAGGCCACCTCTTAAGGAGGGCACATGATGTGATGAGCAATTAATGAATAATTGAATATTATATCAAAAACTAATGATGTACTATATGTTGGCTAACTGAATTTAAATAAAAAAAGGAAAAAAATAAAATCAACTAACAAAAAAAGGAAAGAATGTAAATTTGGCAAATATACTTGAATATATCCTAGTCAAAAAGGAAAGCAAAGAAACAGACATACTGAGCTGGTGAGTGGATGAGGGGAGAATTGCCTGCATTACCTGTTGGCTTTAAATTATCGAGTGACTGGGCAGCCACGCACCACAGTCGCTATTTTGACTATAACCTTCCTCATAGATTGAAGTGAATTCTCCTTCTTTCATCAACAGAGCTGAAGTTGATTGGGCATTCGGAAGCAGTCACTGAAAGGAAGTACTTAGAAGACCCATGGCAATGATCCATGAGCAAAACTTCTCTACTTCCTCTGGACACCCATTCTCCTGTTGACTGCACAGCTTCTCCTGCAGAGTTCACTCTGCAGATGAAAATGGTCATTAGGAGGGAGCAGTGGCAGGTCTTGAAGTCTCCCAGAGGAGTGAGGTCTGGTAAGCGAAGCCAGTGGACATTTCCATTGCCAAGGCTACTGATGTTTGCACAAAGCAACATGAAGAAACACGGAGAAAACTCTGCAGTCCAAGGCCTGGGGTACCACATGGGAAAGGGCAGCCTTGGTTTGCTCTCCCATCCCCCAAAATACCTCCTGCCTCAACAGAGAATGGGCCAGGTGATGGGCTGTTCATCTTTCCTCTGAAGAAGCACCCAACCTTTTGGATTTCATTGGTAACCCTACTTTTTTCTCTTTATTTACTCATCTCATGGTCCTCTGGGGGAGCAGTTAGCAACCACCATTTGGGCAAAGAAATGTCAGAAACTGACATTCACAGATGGCTATGGGGAGGGGCAGGAAATGAGAGACAGGGAGGCAGGCAAAGGCCCCATCTCATGAGAAGAGATGAGAGCTGGCCAGCAAATGTGTCACCCTGAAGAGGAACATGCTAGAGAGAAACATAATTTTCTTACCTGCTCCTCAGAACCATAACGCTAGGGTGGGTGTAAATTTCTGTTTCTTATGATTTCCCTAATAGAGACAAGAGAAGAGAGGCACAATGAGATGAGGACACAGGCCAAAGACCCAGAGAGCCTGGGCCCGCCTCGTTCTCAAATAGGAAGTGAAGAATACCCAGAGAGACCACCCTGCAGAACTCTAAGGGACGAGACACACACAGAAAAAGGTGAATGGGGGCCCTGGTGTGTACAATTTAAAGAACTCTCACACTTCGGAATATTCTAGAGCAGTAAGGAGCAATGATACTCACCCAGAAAAAGTTGTAGATTTTTTTCCAAAGGCTGCTAAATTTTATTTTATAAGGGGACGGAAATTAGAAGAACCAGTAAGGAGATATTAAAGAATAGAGAAAATAGAAAGATCATGGACGTCAAGCTCAAGTAGCAAAAGGGTGGTATCTGGCAGGGTTTGGTATCTGTGCCTTTATTGGGAAACCCAGGAGGGAGTGTATAGAGGGTGGGATACATAATTAAGTGTAAACTGAGGCACAGTGACTCTCCTAGACTTGTGATATCTAAGTAGGATGTGCCTGTTTCTCAAGAGAGAGACAGGAACTAGAAATCCAGACCCAGTAGCCTCTTGGTAACTTTAGCTGCAATTCTCTGAATATGCTATCATAGAGTCATAAAAATTCTGTCAGTAAGCAAATATAATAGCAAGTGAAATTGAAAACATAACAAAAAGTAATATAACCAATAAATTATATTGAAATATGAGGAGTATAGTTTTTTTAAAAAGTAAACTTTTTTTTTAAGTATGCTGTACCCCCAGCATGGAGCTCAATGCAGGGCTTAACGCTGAGATCAAGACCTGAGCAGAGATCAAGTGTCGGATGCTTAACCAACTGAGCCATCCAGGTGCCCACCCTTTTTTTAAAATTTTTTTGAGTATTAAGTAAACTCTTTCTTTTTTTAAAAATGTAAACTCTACACCTGACATGGGGCTTGAACTCCCAACCCCCACAATCAAGAATCACGTTCTCTATAGACTGAGTCAGCCAGGATCCCCTAAATAGTACTTTTACTGAGTAGTTTAAAGGAAGAGGAAAAATGCAAATCCTATAATCCATATACAAAAAGGAGGTGACATTTTTTAATATAATGAATCTAATAGAACTTGCTCAACATATTTGGTGCCAACAATAGAAAGACACCATGTACTTAAATCCTTGGGTCATACATCGTAAAACACAGTGTTCCCTTCTTTATATTTCCATGAACCCAGTCACCACCCACCAAACACAATCACTGCCTTCATCTTCAGACACAAAAGGTCCCAAATTCACATTGGGCAATGGCAGTCTAAACAATCCAAATCTCCTTTAGCTGATTTTCTTTAGCTCTACAGTAGAGCAGAGCTCTAAATATGCGAGGTATCACTATTAGGAGAAAGGTAGCTGCTGGTACCGCCACTTATACAGACTCGTGAGGCTGTATTTACTTTTGCACATGGGAAACCAATGTACTGGGAAGAGATGGGACATCAGTGCCCCATGTCTTCCAGGAGGTCAGGGGGATACTTTAAAAGGGAGGCAGATGGAAGGACTGTCTGCCTGCACTATTGTCACAGCGCTGCTATGGACTTACTGATGAAGCATCTTGCTTTCTCCCCTGTGTATGTAATTCTGTGTAAGGATGCAAAATTATTGTCCATACAGGACCTCTGTCTCATTGCATACTGCAGGGAGGGATCCTTTTAATTGTGGTATAAAAAGAGACCCAAATGAGTAATGTTTGGGCATTTTTAAACAAAACTTTAAAACCTAATAAAGTCTTACTTTTCTCCAGAACGTTTTCCATCCCCCTGAAAATAAAAGGACTATTTTCAGGCCACTACAACTCTGGCATAACAGACAATACCACTTCCAGTGGGTCCAGGGTATGGGGACACTGAGTGGATGGCAGAAGGGAGGCAGCTATTTTCCTATCCAATCAACACCTCCGAGCACATCCTTGGAAAGGAGGAAGGCATGTACTTCCTCCAGACGTCCACAAGCATATGTGGGATGATATCTATGAAATTGGAGGAGTGGTGTCTCATGTAGGAAATACCTCCAACCACATTTTCTTCCTCTTCTCACCTTCTCTGAGTCCGCTACTGGTCAGATTCCACCCCACAGTCCCTACTGGTGTCTGTGTGTGTGTGTGCGTGTGCATGTGAGCACATGCACACTTGCTCATGTGTGCACATGTGTGTACACCAGGGCTCACATCCTGGAGGCCCTGAAGATGACAGCCCCACCTACAGAGGGATGGGCAATAGCTTCCCAAGATCTTAGGCTTTTCAATTTCCAAAGCAAACCCTAAAGGAGGGGTTGGAGCCTTGGCCCTTGAAGGTCAGAATCGACCCTTACCCCTAGAGTCTGCCTGTCCTGTGCTGTGAGCCATTACCTCCTTTCCAGTGGGTGTGATGTGGATAAGGGGCCACTCAGTGGGTTGCCGTGACCTGGCTCCTCCTCAGACAAGA
>NC_058405.1:80691169-80803942 GCF_002201575.2 Neomonachus schauinslandi
AGCCTATTTTCTGTTAAGCATTTTGTATTAATCAAAAGAGTAGGGGAGATTTGGTGGCAGACATGGGAAAAGGTGGTGGTTGTATGTAGCTTCTATGAACTGTGTACCAACCATCTCCTCACTGAGCAGCACTTTGAAAACACCCAAACCTTGGAGTCACCCTGGACCTTTTAAAAAAGTTTTATGGTTTCAGGTCTCACATTTAGGTCTTTAATCCATTTTGAGTTTATAGTTGTATATGGTGAAAGAAAGTGGCCCAGTTTTATTCTTTTGTGTTTAGTTTTCCCAGCACCATTTATTGAAGAGACTGTCTTTTCCCTATTGTATATTCCTGTCTCTTCTGTTGTAGATTAATGAGCCATATAAGTGTGTGTTTATTTCTGGGATTTTTATTCCATTCTACTGACTTTTGTGTCTATTTTTGTGCCAGTACCATACTGTTTTGATTACTACAGCTTTGTTTTATATCTTGAAATCTGGGATTGCGATATCTCCAGCTTTGTTCTTTCTCAAGACTGCTTGGCTATTAGACATCTTTTGTGGATCCACAGAAATTTTAGAATTATTTGTTCTAGTTCTGTGAAAAATACTGTTAGTATTTTTATAGGAATTGCATTGAATCTATAGATTACTTTGGGTAGTATAGATATTTTAACAACATTATTTCTTCTAATCCATGAACATGGTATAACTTTCCATTTATTTGTGTCACCTTAAATTTCTTTTATCAATGTCATAGTTTTCAGAGTATAGGTCTTTCACCTCCTTGGTTAAATTTATTCCTGGGTATTGTATTCTTTTTTGTGCAATTGTAAAATGGGATTATTTACTTAATTTCTTGTGAATAGAAATAAAACAGATTCCTGTATATTAATTTTGTATCCTGCAACTTTACTTAATTTATTTATCAGCTCTAATAGTTTTTTGGTGGAGTCTTTATGGTTTTATATATGTAGCATCATGCCATCTGCAAATAGTGACTGTTTTACTTTTTCTTTAACCAATGCTTTTTATTTCTGTTTCTTCTATGATTGCAACTCTAGGATTCCCAGTACTATGTTGAACGAAAGTGGTGAGGGTGGAAATCCTTGTCTTGTTCCTGATCTTAGAGGAAAAGCTTTCAGATTCTCACCTTTGAGTATGATGTTAGCTCTTGGTTTGTCATATATGGCCTTTATTATATTGAGGCATGTTCCCTCTACACCCACTTTGTTGAAGCTCTTTTTAAAATCTTAAATGGATGTTGAATTTTGTCAAATGCTTTTTTTCTGAATCTATTGAGATGATCATATAGTTTGTGACCTTCATTCTGTTAATGTGGTATATCACATTGATTGATTTGTGGATATGGAATCATTCTTGCATCCCTGGAATAAACACATTTGATCATGGTGGAGGATCTTTTTAATGTATTGTTGAATTTGATTTGCTAATATTTTGTGGAGGATTTTTGGATCTATGTGCATGAAGAATATTGGCCTGAAATTTCTTCCTTTCTTTCTTTTCTCCTCTGTTCTTTCTTTTTTCTTTCTTTCTCTCTCTCTCCCTTTCTTCCTTTTACTCTTTTTGTCTGGTTTTTGTATCAGGGTAATGCAGGCCTTGCAGAATAAATTTGGAAGCTTTCTTTTCAGTTTTTTGAGATAGTTCGAGAAGCATAAGTAAGAATAAGTAGAATTCATCTGTGGATCCATCTGGTCCTGGACTTTTGTTTGTTGAGGTTTTTTGATTACTGATTCAGTTTCAATGCTAGTAGTCTGTTCAGATTTTATATTTCTTCCTGATTCTGTCCTAGAAGATTCTATGTTTTCTAGGAATTTCTTCTAGGTTGTCTATTTGTTGGCATATAATTTTTGTAGTAGTCTTGTATAATCCTTTGTATTTATGGTGGTTATAACTTCTCTTTCATTTTTTATTTTATTTGAGTCCACTCTCTTTTTTTCTTGATGATTCTGGCTAAAGGTTTATTAATTCTATCTCTTTGAAGAACCAATTCTTAGTTTCATTGATCTTTTCTACTGTTTTTTAAGTCTCTATTTTATTTTATTTTTATTTTTTTATTCTTTTTTTTTTTATTATATGTTAATCACCATACATTACAGCATGGATCACTACATCAAAAACTAATGATGTAATGTATGGTGATTATAACACCCAGTGTTCCATTCAGTATGTGCCCTCTTTAATACCCATCACCAGGCTAACCCATCCCCCCGCCCCCCTCCCCTCTAGAACCCTCAGTTTGTTTCTCAGAGTCCATAGTCTCTCATGGTTCATCTCCCCCTCTGATTTTCCCCAACAAAAGCAGTCCTAAAAGGGAAGTTTATAGAGCTACTGGCCTGTCTCAGGAAACAAGAAAAATACAAAATAAACAATCTAACTTTGCACCTAAAGGAACTAAAAAGATAAGAACTAACAAAGCCTAAGGTATTATTTCCTCCTTCTACTAAGGAGGTACTAAGGATCCTAAGGTTGTATCCTCTTGTTGGATTGATCCCTTTATCATTACGTAATGCTTTTCTTTATCTCTTTTTACAGTTTTTGTGTTAAACTCTATTTTGTCTAATATAAGTATTGCTACCCGAGCTTTCTTTTTCCCTTCCATTAGCATGGAATATCTTTTTCCATCCCCTCACTTTTAGTCTGTATGTCTTTATTTCTGAAGTGAGTCTTTTGTAGGTAGCATAGAGATAGGTTTTGCTTTTTTATTCATTCAGTTACTCTACACTTTTTTTATTGGAGCATTTAGTCCATATATATTTAAAGTAATTATTGATAGTTATGTATTTATTGCCCTTTTAATAGTTTTTTTTGTGTGTGTGTAGTTCTTCTCTGTTCTTTTTCCTTTTGCTTTCTTCCCTTGTGATTTGAGGACTTTATTTTTTATTTAAATTCAGATAGCCAACATATAATACATCACTAGTTTCAGATATAGAGTTCAATAATTCATCAGTTGCATATAACACCCAGTGTTCATCACATCACATGCCCTCCTTAATGCCCATCACTCAATTACCACATCCTCCCCCCACTTCCCCTACATCAACCCTCAGTTTGTTTCCTATAGTTAAGAGTGTCTCATGGTTTTTCTCCCTCTCTGATGACTTCCCATTCAGTTTTTTCCCCTTTCTTTATGATCCTCTGCACTGTCTTATATTCCATATATGAGTGAAACCATATGATAGTTGTCTTTCTCTGCTTGACTTATTTCACATTGCATAATACCCTCCAGTTCCAACCATGTTGATGCTAATGGTAGGTATTCATCCTTTCTGATGGCTGAGAAATATTCCATTGTATATATGAACAACATCTTCTTTATCCATTCATCCATTGAAGGTCATCTTGGTTCCTTCCACAGTTTGGCTATTGTGGACATTGCTGCTATGAACATTGGGGTGCAGTTGCCCCTTCTTTTCACTACATCTGTATCTTTGGGGTAAATAACCCATAGTGCAATTGCTGGGTCATAGGGTAGCTCCATTTTTGACATCCTGAGGAATCTCCATACTATCTTCCAGAGTGGCTGTACCAGCTTGCATTCCCACCAACAGTGTAAGAGGGTTCCCCTTTGTCCACATCCTCACCAACATTTGTTGTTTCCTGTCTTGTTAATTTTAGCCATTTTGACTAGTGTAAGGTGGTATCTCTGTGGTTTTGATTTTCACTTCCCTGATGGCAAGTGATGTGGAGCGTTTTTTACGTGTCTGTTGGCCATTTGTATGTCTTGTTTGGAGAAGTGTCTGTTCATTTCTTCTGCCATCTTAACTGGATTATTTGTTTTTTGGGTGTTGAGTTTGGTAAGTTCATTATAGATCTTGGATACCAGCCTTTTATCTGTAATGTCACTTGCAAATACCTTGTCCCATTCCATGGGTTGCCTTTTAGTTTTGTTGACAGTTTCCTTTGCCATGCAGAAGCTTTTTATCTTGATGAAGTCCCTTTGGAGATGTGTCTTGCAAGAAGTCGCTGTGGCCAATGTCGAAGAGGTTACTGCCTGTGTTCTCTAGGATTTTGATGGTTTCCTGTCTCACATTTAGGTCTTTCACCCATTTTGAGTTTATCTTTGGGTAAGGCCTTTCTAAAGAAACTAGAAAAGTCTCAAATATACAAGCTAACCATACACCTAAAGGAGATGGAGAAAGAACAGCATATAAAGCCTAAACCCAGCCAGAGAAGAGAAATAATAAAGTTTACAGAGGAAATCAATTTAATAGAAACCAAAAGAATGCTAGAACTGATCAACAAAATGGGGAGCTGTTCTTTGAAAGCATTAATAAGATTGAGAAACCCCTAGCCAGACCTATGAAAAAGAGAAAGGACCCAAATACATAAAATCACAAATGAAAGAGGAGAGATCACGACCAAAACTAAGGAAATAAAAACAATTTTAAGAACATATTATGAGCAACTATATGCCAACAAATTAGGCAATCTGGAAGAAATGGATACCATCCTAGAAACTTGTAAACTATCAAAACTGAAACAGGAAGAAAGAGAAAACCTGAACAGACACATAACCAGCAAGGAAATTGAAGCAGCAATTAAAAATCTCCCAAGAAACAAGAGTACAGGGCCAGATGGCTTCCCAGGGGAATTCTACCAAACATTTAAAGAAAAATTAATACCTATTCTTCTGAAACTGTTTCAAAACATAGAAATGGAAGGAAAACTTCCAGACTCATTTTATGAGGCCTGCAGTACCTCGATCCCCAAACCAACAGACCCCCGCCATAAAGGAGACTTACAGACCAATATCTCCAATGAACATGGATGCCAAAATTCTCACCAAGATCCTAGCGGGCTCTCAGCTCAGGGTTGCCATAAACCGTGATCCGCAGCACAGTCAGGCCACTGCACTTCCAGCAGGGACCCAACAAGCGGCAGATCCGGGGAGACTCACCTTCCACCCCCGGGAGGAGCTTTGCACGGGAGCGCACCACAGGGATCTTCTGGGCTTGGAGACTCCACCCGGGGTCGGGTGCCAGAGATAGAAATGCTCAGTCACAGGCCAGGTGAGCACGGAGTGTGGCCAGAGACCAGGGAGATGGAGTGACTGACTGCTTTTCTCTGGGGGCTCACTGGGGAGTGGGGCCCCGAGTTCTTGGCTCCTCCAGGGCGGAGATTGGAAGGCCACCATTTTCACTCTCATCCTCCAAAGCTGTACAGAAAGCTTGCAGGGAACAAAAGCTCCCAAGAGCAAACCCGAGCAGATTACTTAGCCCGGACCAGGCAAGGGCAGAGCAATTCCGCCTCCAGCAAAGACATTTGGGAACCATGGCAACAGGCCCCTCCCCCAGAAGATCAGCAAGAACAGCCAGCCAAGACCAAGTTTACTGATCAATGAGAATGGCAGAACTTCAGCGCTAGGGGAATACTGCACATAGAATTCATGGCTTTTTTCCTATGATTCTTTAGTCTTTCAAAGTTAATTTTTTTAATTTTCTTTTTTTCTTTTTATATATTTTTTAAATTTTTCTTTTTCCCTTAACCAACATCTTATCAATCCCTTTTTTAAAAATCTTTTTTATTTTTCATTTTTAGAGTCATATTCTATCACTTCATTGTAGTTAGCCTTATTTTGGTATATATATAAGTTGTTCTCTCTTTAAAATTTTGGGATACAGTTTCTTCTAACAGACCGAAATATACCCTAAATCTCTAGTGCATGGCTTTGTTCTAGTCTCTTGCCTGATCACATTCTCTCCCTTTTTTTTTTTATTTCTCTTTTTTCCTTTTTTAAAGAACTTCTTATCTTATCAATTTTTTTATAAAATCTTTTATAATATTCATTTTACAGTCATGTTCTATCCCTTCACTGTATTTACCCTTATTTTTGTACATATATAAGTTTTTCTTTCTTTAAAATTTTGGGAGGCACTTTCTTCTAACAGACCAAAATATGCCCCAAATCTAGTGTGTGGCACTGATCTATGCACCAGTCTGATCATATTTGATCATATTCTTTTTTCTTTCTTTCCCTTTCTTTTCCCCCAGTTTCAGGTCTCTTCTGATTTGCTTAGTGTATATTTTTCTGGGGTCATTGTTACCCTGTTAGCATTTTGTTCTCTCATTCATCTGTTCTCCTCTGGACAAAATGACAAGATGGAAAAACTCACCTCAAAAAATAGAACAAGAGGCAGTACCAGCTGCCAGGGACCTAATCAATATGGACATTAGTAAGATGTTGGAACTAGAGTTCAGAATGACGATTATAAAGATATTAGCTGGGCTTGAAAAAAGCATGGAAGATACTAGAGAAACGCTCTCTGAAGAAATAAAAGAACTAAAATATAACCAAGTCGAAATCAAAAAGGCTATTAATGAGGCTCTAACTGCTAGGATAAATGAGGCAGAAGCGAGAATTAGTGATATAGAGGACCAAATGATGGAAAATAAAGCTGAGAAAAAGAGAGATAAACAACTACTGGATCATGAGGGCAGAATTCGAGAGATAAGTGATACCATAAGACGAAACAATATTAGAATAATTGGGATCCCAGAAGAAGAAGAAAGAGAGAGAGGGCCAGAAGGTATATTGGAGCAAATTATAGCAGAGAACTTCCCTAATTTGGGGAAGGAAACAGGCATCAAAATCCAGGAGGCACAGAGAATCCCTCTCAAAATCAATAAAAATAGGTCAATACCCCAACATCTAATAGTAAAACTTACAAGTCTCAGAGACAAAGAGAAAATCCTGAAAGCAGCTCAGGACAAGAGGTCTGTAACCTACAATGGTAGAAACATTAGATTGGCAACAGACCTATCCACAGAGACTGGCAGGCCAGAAAGGACTGGCAGGATATATTCAGAGCACTAAATGAGAAAAATATACAGCCAAGAATACTATATCCAGCTAGGCTGTCATTGAAAATTGAAGGAGAGATAAAAAGCTTCCAGGACAAACAAAAACTAAAGGAATTGGCAAACACAAAACCAGCCCTACCAGAAATATTGAAAGGGGTCCTCTAAGCAAACAGAGAGCCTAAAAACAACATAGACCAGAAAGGAACACTGACAATATGCAGTAACAGTCACCTTATAGGCAATACAATGGCACTAAATTCATATCTTTCAATAGTTATCCTGAATGTAAATGGGCTAAATGCCCCAATCAAAAGACACAGGCTATCAGACTGGATAAAAAAACAAGACCCATTGATATGTTGTCTGCAAGAGACTCATTTTAGACCCAAAGATACCCCCAGATTGAAAGTGAGGGGGTGGAAAACCATTTACCATGCTAATGGATACCAAAAGAAAGCTGGGGTGGCAATCCTTATACCAGAAAATTAGATTTTAAACCAAAGACTGTAATAAGAGATGAGGAAGGACACTATATCCTACTTAAAGGGTCTATCCAACAAGAAGATCTAACAATTGTAAATATCTATGCCCCTAACGTGGGAGCAGCCAATTATATAAGGCAATTAGTAACAAAATCAAAGAAACACATCGACAACAATACAGTAATAGTGGGGGACTTCAACACACCCCCTCACTGAAATGGATAGATCATCTAAGCAAAAGATCAACAAGGAAATAAAGACTTTAAATGACACACTGGGCCAAATGGACTTCACAGATATATTCAGAACATTCCATCCCAAAGCAACAGAATACACATTCTTCTCTAGTCCCCATGGAACATTCTCCAGAATAGATCACATCCTAGGTCACAAATCAAGTCTCAACTGGTACCAAAAGATTGGGATCATTCCCTGCCTATTTTCAGACCATAATGCTTTGAAACTAGAACTCAATCACAAGAGGAAAGTCGGAAAGAACTCAAATACATGGAGGCTAAAGAGCATCCTACTGAAGAATGAATGGGTCAACCAGGAAATTAAAGAAGAATTTAAAAAATTCATGGAAACAAATGAAAATGAAAACACAACTGTTCAGAATCTTTGGGATGCAGCAAAGGCAGTCCTAAGAGGAAAGTATATAGCAATACAAGCCTTTCTCAAGAAACAAGAATGGTCTCAAATACACAACCTAACCCTACACCTAAAGGAGCTGGAGAAAGAACAGCAAATAATGCCTAAACCCAGCAGGAGAAGAGAAATAATAAAGATAAGAGCAGAAATCAATGAAATAGAAACTAAAAGAACAGTAGAACAGATCAACGAAACTAGGAGCTGGTTCTTTGAAAGAATTAACAAGATTGATAAACCCCTGGCCAGACTTATCAAAAAGAGAAGAGAAATGACCCAAATAAATAAAATCATGAACGAAAGAGGAGAGATCACAACCAACACCAAAGAAATACAAACAATTATAAGAAAATATTATGAGCCATTATATGCCAGCAAATTAGATAACCTGGAAGAAATGGATGCATTCCTAGAGATGTATCAACTACCAAAACTGAACCAGGAAGAAATAGAAAACCTGAACAAACCTATACCCACTAAGGAAATTGAAGCAGTAATCAAAAAGCTCCCAACAAACAAAAGCCCAGGGCCAGATGGCTTCCCAGGGGAATTCTACCAAACATTTAAAGAATTAATACCTATTCTGAAACTGTTCCAAAAAAATAGAAATGGAAGGAAAACTTCCAAACTCGTTTTATGAGGCCACCATTACCTTGATCCCAAAACCAGACAAAGACCCCATCAAAAAGGAGAATTACAGACCAATATCCCTGATGAACATGGATGCAAAAATTCTCACCAAAATACTAGCCAATAGGATCCAACAGTACATTAAAAGGATTATTCACCACGACCAAGTGGGATTTATTCCTGGGCTGCAAGATTGGTTCAACATCCACAAATCAATCAATGGATACAATACATCAATAAAAGAAAGAACAAGAAACATATGATCCTCTCAATAGATGCAGAAAAAGCATTTGACAAAGTACAGCATCCTTTCTTGATTAAAACTCTTCAGAGTATAGGGATAGAGGGTACATACCTCAATATCATAAAAGCCATCTATGAAAAACCCACAGTGAATATCATTCTCAATGGAGAAAAACTGAAAGCTTTCCCCCTAAGGTCAGGAACACAGCAGGGATGTCCACTATCACCACTGCTTTTCAACATAGTATTAGAAATCCTAGCCACAGTAATCAGACAACAAAAAGAAATAAAAGGCATCCTAATTGGCAAAGAAGTCAAACTCTCACTCTTTGCAGATGACCTGATACTCCATGTGGAAAACCCAAAAGACTCTACCCTAAAACTGCTAGAACTCATACAAGAATTCAGTCAAGTGGCAGGGTATAAAATCAATGCACAGAAATCAGTTGCATTCATATACACCAACAACAAGACAGAAGAAAGAGAAATTAAGGAGTTGATCCCATTTATAATTGCACCCAAAACCATGAGATATCTAGGACTAAATCTAACCAAAGAGGCAAAGAATCTGTACTCAGAAAACTATAAAATACTCATGAAAGAAATTGAGGAAGACACAAAGAAGAACAAATATTGTGAAGATGTCAATGCTACCTAGAGCAATCTACACATTTAATGCAATCCCTATCAAAATACCATCAACTTCTTTCAAAGAAATGGAACAAATAATCCTAAAATTTGTATGGAACCAGAAAAGACCCCAAGTAGCCAAAGGAATGTTGAAAAAGAAAAGCAAAGCTGGTGGCATCACAATTCTGGACTTCAAGCTCTATTACAAAGCTGGAATCATCAAGACAGTATGGTACTGGCCCAAAAACAGACACATAGATCAATGGAACAAAATAGAAAGCCAGAAATGGACCCTCAACTCTATGGTCAACTCATCTTCAACAAAGCAGGAAAGAATGTCCAATGGAGAAAAGACAGTCTCTTCAACAAATGGTGTTGGGAAAATTGGATAGCCACATGCAGAAGAATGAAACTGGACCATTTCTTTACACCACATACAAAAATAAACTTAAAATGGACGAAAGACCTAAATGTGAGACAGGAGTCCATCAAAATCCTAGAGAACACAGGCAGCAACCTCTTCGACCTCAGCCGCAGCAACTTCTTCCTAGAAACATTGCCACAGGCAAGGGAAGCAAGGGCAAAAATGGACTATTGGGACTTCATCAAGATAAAAAGCTTTTGCACAGCAAAGGAAACAGTCAACAAAACCAAAAGACACCTGACAGAATGGGAGAAGATATTTGCAAATGACATATCAGATAAAGGGCTAGTATCCAAAATCTATAAAGAACTCATCAAACTCAACACCCAAAGAACAAAGAATCCAATCAAGAAATGGGCAGAAGACATGAACAGACATTTTTCCAAAGAAGACATCCAAATGGCCAACAGACACATGAGAAAGTGCTCAACATCGCTCAGCATCCGGGAAATCCAAATCAAAACCACAATGAGATAAACCTCACACCAGTCAGTATGGCTAAAATTAACAAGTCAGGAAACGACAGATGTTGGTGAGAATGCAGAGAAAGGGGAACCCTCCTACACTGTTGGTGGGAATGCAAGCTGGTGCAGCCACTCTGGAAAACAGTATGGCAGTTCCTCCAAAAGTTGAAAATAGAGCTACCCTATGACCCAGCAATTGTATTACTGGGTATTTACCCCAAAGATACAGATGTAGTGAAAAGAAGGGGCATGTGCACCCCAATGTTTATAGCCGCGATGTCCACAATAGCCAAACTATGGAAAGAGCCAAGATGTCCACCAACAGTGAATGGATAAAGAAGATGTGGTATATATATACAATGGAATATTATGCAGCCATCCAAAAAACTGAAATCTTGCCATTTGCAACAACATGGATGGAACTAGAGGGTATTATGCTAAGTGAAATAAGTCAGAGAAAGACATGTATCATATGATCTCACTGATATGAGGAATTCTTAATCTCAGGAAACAAACTGAGGGTTGCTGGAGTGGTGGGGGGGAGGCAGGGGGTGGCTGGGTGATAGACATTGGGGAGGGTATGTGCTATGGTGAACACTGTGAATTGTGTAAGACTGATGAATCACAGACCTGTACCTCTGAAACAAATAATACATTATATGTTAAAAAAAAAAAAAGCAGGAAGGGAAAAATGAAGGGGGGGGGAATCAGAAGGGCAGACGAACAATGAGAGACTATGGACTCTGAGAAACAACTGAGGGTTCTAGAGAGGAGGGGGGTGGGGGGATGGGTTAGCCTGGTGATGGGTATTAAGGAGGGCACGTATTGAATGGAGCACTGGGTGTTATATGCAAACAATGAATCATGGAACACTACATCAAAAACTAATGATGTAATGTATGGTGATTAACATAACATAATAAAATAAAATTAAAAAAAAAAACTCTCCACAGTGTAGGGATAGAGGGAACATACCTCAGTATCATAAAAGCGATCTATGAAAGGCCCACAGCGAATATCATTCTCAATGGGGAAAAGCTCTCAGTTCCTAAGGTCAGGAACATGACAGGAATGCCCACTCTCACTACTGTTGTTCAATATAGTACTAGAAGTTCTAGCCTCAGCAATCAGACAACAAAAAGAAATAAGGGCAACCAAATTGGCAAGGAAGAAGTCAAACTCTTCCTCTTCACAGATGATATGATACTCCATGTGGAAAACCCAAAAGACTCCACCTCAAAATTGCTAGAACTCATATAGGAATTCAGCAACGTGTCAGGTTATAAAATCAATGCACAGAAACCAGTTGCATTTCTATACACTAACATTGAGACAGAAGAAAGAGAAATTAGGGAATTGATCTCATTTATAATTACAGCAAAAACCATAAGATACCTAGGAATAAACCTAACCAAAGAGGTAAATGATCTATACTCTAAAAACTACATAACACTTATGAAAGAAATTGAGGAAGACACAAAGAAATGGAAAAATAACCCATGGTCATGGATTGGAAAAACAAACATTGTTAAAATGTCTATGCTGCCTAGAGGAATCTACACATTCAGTGCAATCCCTATCAAAATACCATCAACATTTTTCACAGAGCTGATACAAATAATCCTAAAATTTGTACGGAACCAGAAAAGACCTGGAATAGTCAGAGGAATGTTGAAAAAGAAAACCAAAGCTGGTGGCATCACAATGCTGGACTTCAAGTATATTACAATGCTGTAATCATCAAGACAATACAGTACTGCACAAGGACCTATACTCCAAAAACTACAGAACACTGATGAAGTAATTGAGGAAGACACAAAGAGATGGAAAAACATTCCATGGTCATGGATTGGAAAAATAAACATTGTTAAAATGTCTATGCTGCCCAGAGGAATCTACAAATTCAATGCAACCCCTATCAAAATACCATTGACATTTTTCACAGAGCTGGAACAAACAATCCTAAAATTTGTATGGAACAAAAAAAGACCCTGAATCACCAGGGGAATGTTGAAAAAGAAAACCAAACCTGGTGGCATCACATTGCCTGACTTCAAGCTATATCACAAAGCCATGATCATCAAGATAGCATGGTACTGGCACAAAAACTGACACTTAGGTCAATGGAACAGAATAGAAAGCCCAGAAATGGACCTTCAACTCTATGGTCAACTAATCTTTGACAAAGCAGGAAAGAATATCCAAGGGAAAAAAGACAGTCTCTTCAGCAAATGGTGTTGGGAAAATTGGACAGCCACATGCAGAGGCATGGACCATTCTCTTACACCCTACACAAAAATAAACTTAAAATGGATTAAAGACCTAAATGTGAGAGAGGAATCCATCGAAATCCCAGAGAAGAACACAGGCAGCAACCTCTTAAACCTCAGCTGCAAGAACTTCTTGCTAGACACATCTCCAAAGACAAGGGAAACAAAAGCAAAATGAACTATTGGGACTTCATCAAGATAAAAATCTTCTGCACAGCAAAAGAAAGAAAACTAAAAGGCAGCCTACATATGGGAGAAGATATTTGCAAATGTCTTATCAGAAAAAGGGGTAGTATTCAAGATCTATAAAGATCTTCTCAAACTCAACATCCAAAAAACAAATAATCCAGTCAGGAAATGGGCAGAAGACATGAACAGACATTTCTCCAAAGACATAAAAATGACCAACAGAAACATGATGAAAAAATGCTCCACATCACTTGCCATCAGGAAAATACAAAGTGAGATACCACTTCACACCAGTCAGAATGGCTAACATTGACAAGTCAGGAACAAAAAATGTGGGCAAGGGGGCACCTGGGTGGCTTGGTCAGTTGGGCTTCTGTCTTGGTTCCGGTCATGGTCCCAGGGTCCTGGGATCGAGTCCTGTGTCAGGCTCCCTGCTCAACCAGGAACCTGCTTCTCCCTCTGCCTGCCACTCCTCCTGCTTATACTCTCTCTCTCTGCTTCTCCCTCTCCTCCCAGCTCAGTGCTCTCTCTACTATCTTTCTTTCTCTCTCTCTCTCTCTCAAATAAATAATTTTTAAAAATGTGGGCAAGGATGTGGAGAAAGGGGAACCTCTTAACTGCTGGTGGGAATGCAAGCTGGTATAGCCACTCTGGAAAACAGTATGGAGGTTCCTCAAAATGTTAAAACTAGATCTACACTATGACCCAGCAATTTCACTACCAGGTATTTACTCCAAAAATACAAATGTAGGGATCCAAAGGGGCACCTGCATCCCAGTGTTTATAGCAGCAATGTCCACAATAGCCAAACTCTGGAAAGGACAAGATTTCCATTGACAGATGAATGGATAAAGAAGATATGGTATATATATGCAATGGAATATTTCTCAGCCATCAGAAAGGATGAATACCTACCATTAGCATCGACATGGATGGAACTAGAGGGTAATATGCTAAGTGAAATAAGTCAATCAGAGAAACACAATTATTATATGGTTTCACTCATATGTGGAACATAAGGAATAGTGCAGAGGACAATAGGTGTGTGGGGGGGATTGAATGGGAAGAAATCAGAGAGAGAGAGACAAACCATATGAGACTCTTGACTCCGGGAAACAAACTGAGGGTTGCAGAAAGGAAAGTGGGTGGGGGGGATGGGGTAATTGGGTGACAGGAATTTAAGAGGCACGTGATACAATGAATACTTGGTGATACACTCAACTAATGAATAATTGAACATTATATCAAAAAGTAATGATGTACTATACTATCCTTTGGCTAATTGAATTTAATTTTAAAAAAGCTAAAAAAACACACAAAGAAACAAGCAAAACACAACAAAACAAAATCAACAACAACAAAAAAGAAAACAGAAGAAAATACTAGATCCTGGGTGTGTTTCGGTCTGCTTGTAAAAAGAAACTAGATCCCCAAATCAGAAATAAAAACTTTTATATATATATATATAAATTTTGGGGGCCCCTGGGTGGCTCAGTCAGTTAAGTGTCTGCCTTCAGCTCAGGTCATGATCTCAGGGTCCTGGGATCGAGCCCCGCACCCGGCTCCCTGCTCAGCCGTGAGTCTGCTTCTCCCTCTCCCTCTGCCCGTCCCCCCTGCTCATGCTGTCTCTCTCTCTCTCTCTCGCCCTCTCTATAAAAGAAATAAATAAAATTCTCAAAACAAAAAAAAGAATTTTTAAAAATTGAGAAAATAAGAAAATAGTTGAAAGAAATAATACTGAAAGACTAAAGAATAAAAAGACAATGAATGCAATATATCCTTTTCCCCAAGAGCTGAACTCTGCTGTCCTCTATGATCAGTAAACTTGTTGGTAACCAGTTGTTTGCATGGGTCTCCTGGTGTACTTGCGCTTTTGCAAATGCGCCTCCCTTCCGCAGAGGCAGGGCTCAGTGTAAGTAGCTCCTGATTCCACTAAGTGGCACTGTTTTGCTTCCTGAAGGCTTTTAGCGCAGATGGGTGGGATGAATATGGTGGCCCTCTGCTCTCCGGAGCTGAAAGTTAGCTCCCCACAACTCTTCAGTGAGCCCTTACAGAAAAGCAGTCAATCACTCTTGTCTCCTCGGTTTCAGAACTCTGCGTTCACCTGGACTGTGACCGAGCATTTTTATTTCAGGCGCAGAGCTGAGTTTCAAAACTCCAAATTTTATACATTCCCGAGTCTGGGACCTGTGCTGTTCCTTCCATGGGAGGGACGGTGGTCACTTATGCTTTGGCTTTTGCTGGACCCCTCCCAGGAAAGTGGTCACACAACTGAGCAGCAGTTCACAGTTTATGGCAACATAGAGCAGTTAGCTGGCACCTAGACTTACTGTTTTTTTAAAATTTAATTTAATTTTATTTTATTATTTTATGTTAGTCACCAATACACTACATCATTAGTTTTTTTTTTTTTTAAGATTTTATTTATTTATTTGACAGAGACCTAGAGAGCGAGCACAGATAGGCAGAGTGGCAGGCAGAGGGAGAGGGAGAAGCAGGCTTCCCACCGAGCAGGGACCCCACTGCGGGGCTCGATCCCAGGACCCTGGGATCATGACCCGAGCCGAAGGCAGACACCCAACCGACTGAGCCACCCAGGCATCCCTACATCATTAGTTTTTGATATAGTGTTCCACGATTCATTGTTTGCGTATAACACCCAGTGCTCCATGCAGTACGTGCCCTCCTTAATACCCATCACCGGGCTAACTCATCCCCCCACCCCCCCTCCCCTCTAGAACCCTCAGTTTGTTTCTCAGAGTCCATAGTCTCTCATGGTTCGTCTCTCCCTCCAATTCCCCCCCACACAATTTTCCCTTCCTTCTCCTAATGTCCTCCATGTTATTCCTTATGTTCCACAAATAAGTGAAAGCATATGATAATTGACTTTCTCTCCTTGACTTATTTCACTTAGCAGAATCCCCTCCAGTTCTCAGCTGATTTCCCTGCTTCACCTATGCCTGGGAATTCTGTCATACTCAGACACCATCCATTCTTCTTGCAACCCCGAGGATCTGACCATGCTGTCACTCCAGGGATTCCACCGCACTTTGCCACCGGAGCACCTTTAAGCTAGGGACATATCCCACTGTAGCAGGCTTCTAAAAGTTCTGATTTGCACTCCACCACCTATAATATTTCGCAGTCGCCTCCTTAAGCAAGCTCCTTTCCCTGTGCTATAGCCTCAGATACGTCACCCCGGATGTGCACCTCCTACCTGGTGTGTCTGTTCCTGATGAAGTCTGCTTTGAGAACTCTTTCAAAAAGTGGTCACTTTTCTACTTGTAGAATTGCATTTCTTTTCTCAGATCTCCAGATGATTTCTCAGGTGTTCAGAATGATTTGAGAACTAGCTGGATTTGAGGGCCCAGACAAACGTAGGGTCCCCTACTCCTCTGCCATCTGCCATCTAAACTCCTCCTCCAGTAATTATTTCTTAATTTTTCTTAGGTATAAAGCAGATGTGCTCTGGATTCTGGGGCAGCTGCAACCAAGCTTGGATCTTGTGATTGTCATCAGCACTTAGACCATTTGCTAAATTATCTCAGGACTGCTGTTTTGATCCGGGAGGTTAATTCCTAAGAATATTTATCTCCTACCCACTATTTCATTTTGCCTAAGTGACTTTTTAAGGAAAAAAAAAAATCTTTCATTTTTGTGCCTAAGTTTTGCTAGCCTCTAGTCTCTAACCCCTGCTATTCCTGGCTAGTGTCAGTTGCTGAGAGCCCCGTGGGAGCCGGAGGGCAGGCGCCTGCTCAGTGCGGCTCCTAGCCACTTGCAGCCTTGCTGACTCAGCTCTGGGATGAGAGGCAAAGCCACGAAGAGGCTGTGTCCTGGAAGTACCTCTGCTGATACGAGTGCCATCTAAACTTAGTTTATTAAACAGTATAAATGTTTCAAGCAAAGATGTAGCTCTTCTAGTCGCTTGTATTCCCTACTATGGTGTGTCTGTTCATGAGGGTGATGAGTTGATTACAGAGACACTAATGAAAAGTTTTTTATTTTAATAGTTTTATATTAATTTTAATAGTTTTATATTAATTTTAATATGCATTAAAATATAACTAGCAAAATATTACTATTATTTAAGATGCAACCAAGTAAGGAGTGCCTGGGTGGCTCAGTTGCTTAAGTGGCTGACTTGATTTCTGCTTAGGTCATGATCTCAGGATCATGGGATTGAGCCCTGTGTCGGGCTCTGTGCTGGACATGGAGTCTGCTTGAGATTCTTTCTCTCCCTCTCCCTTTGTCCCTCCCCCCACCCATTCTCTCTCTCTTTCTCTAAAATAAATAAATAAATCGTTAAAGAACAGATGCAACCAAGTAAAAAGAATGATTAGATTTAAAGCCAATTCTGAGAAAATTATTAAGAAAAACAGAATAAAAAATAGCTAGCCATGACAAATATTATGAAGTTGTGCACCGGTGACCGATGCTGGGAAGTGTGGCTGGGTGGAGGGAGGTCCTTTGCAACATTTGCACAGGCCAGTAGATCGGACAACACACAATGAACAGGTGCACCTCTGCTTCTACCCCTCTCTAGCTTTCTACACTTTATCTCCTGATTTGTTTAATGTTTATCATTAGAAGAGTCAGCCTGCAGTTATCTCTCTCTGACCAGGAAGAGGCTGTTTGCATGAGGTCATTTGCATGCATATTTTTCCATTTGCTTTACTTCATTCAGTATTATATCAGAAGCATTTTCCATGTTGCATATCATTTTCATTTTTAAGGGTTGGTTGTTTCCATTTTTAAAAAAATGAATACCTTTGGATGCATAGGTCTTGTCTTCTATTGAACTTTTAGTTATTTGAATTTATTCTCCAATAAATTCATATGAGTGGGATAAATGGGTCAAAGCATATAAATTTTCATCACTTCTTATCTGTGCACAGCCACTAAGCTTGAGGCCTTTTAGCCCATAAAAAAAATAATGGTTGCCTTTTTTCTTAATATGCAAAGAACTTTTTCAGAGAAATGGATGAAAAACCCAGTGGCAAAATGACAAAGGATATGAATGTTATCTCAGAGAAAAACACACATGGCCATAAGCATGTGATAAATGTTCAACCTCAGTGACAATTAAAAATTTATAAATTCAAGCAAAAAAAGATACCTATCTTATAAGCAAAGTCTGAGAAGTTTGATAACACTCCCCAGAGGTAAGGTTGAGGGGAAAAGCCACTTTCATTTTATCTTTGCAGACACATCGATTGACAAGGTTTTAGGAGAGGATAATTTGGCAATCGCTGCCAAATTTTAAATGTATATGCCTGCTGCCCCAGCCATGCTCCTTCTAAGACTAGATCTTGCAGACTTACTTACACAGTATACAAGATAAATTGTATTCACATCTATGAAGTTTTTAATAGTGAGAACTGGAAAGATTTTAAGTCTCCGCCCACGAGAGACCTGGTAGAACAGATGATGATACATTTATGTTGGAGTACTACTGCTGATGGGGACTGGTGGGGGAGGAAGTCTGTTGACTCCGGCACCCGGGGTGAGCAGCTGGCTCGTAATGTGAGCATGGTTGAATCCATTTGTGTCAACACTGGGACACAGCTATGATTGTTCACTTAATATCCTTTATACTATCTGAATTTTGTACAAAAGAACATGTTTCTTTTGGAATATAAAACATTAACACATATATTTTTAAAGTGTATTCAGAAAAAGCCACTCAGAAAATTATTGATGAAGGGGCCACAGTATTTTCTTTCTCATCAAAACTTGCCAGTGAGCATGTTCTTTTTCTCCCAGTGAGTTCTCTAGTGATCAAAATGTTGGTTTAGGTATTAGAAAATTATCATTTTGCTGCTTTCAGTGAATAAGTCACTTGGCTTCTCCACGCTGTGCTCGGAGTTGGATGGGAAATAAAAAATCTTATCATTTATGCATGAGAAAAATGGAAGCACAAAGAGTACAAATGGCTGCTGGAGGGCGCAGTGGATGAAGTCAGGAGAATGCAGGCCATTGCTGGGCCCAGGGCTCCTCCACCCTTTTCTCTCTGCTGCAGGAAAACAGGACTCATGCTCTAAGCCCAACTCGACCTGCACACTAGCCACATAGCTCTGGCCACTGTCTATAGAGATTAGATGCAAGTCCACAAAGGTTAGCTGCAGACATGGCTGTGCCTCGGATCCTGGGACCCACTGCTACACCTATGACCTCCAGAGCAGTACTGGCTGGCCAGTAGCACTTCCTGCCATGGTGGAATTGGGAAGGTTCCGGATCTGTGTTTAACAGGCTGCCACAAACCATGGGTGCTTATTGAGCACTTGAAATGTGACTGGTGCAACAGAGGGACTAGATTTTTAATTTTACCGACTTTTAATAAACACAACTTCAAATAGCCACACATAATTAATGGCTACTATATTGGACAGGTGAAGCTCT
Source organism: Neomonachus schauinslandi (assembly GCF_002201575.2). Classification (NCBI taxonomy): domain Eukaryota; kingdom Metazoa; phylum Chordata; class Mammalia; order Carnivora; family Phocidae; genus Neomonachus; species Neomonachus schauinslandi. The sequence continues at coordinate 80,710,353 of NC_058405.1, forward strand.
AGAAGTAGAAAACTTAGTGCAGTCTGCTTTGAGAACTCTGACAAATCTGAGCATACCATGTAGGATTGCAGCTCGCTGGACCAAGTTAATTACTTCTCGGGGAACTTTGTGTGCAATACAAGAAGGAAGAACAGAAAACAAAGAAATAGGAGAAACAGAAAAGAGGAATGAGAAGGTGCCTGTTTTTGAAGTATGGCAAAATGACAGGGCCTCCAGGGTTTGCGTCTGTATCTGAATGGTCATGGTCAGTGCCCAAGGCCTGCAGGAAGTCAGGCTGCGCAGCCATCAGAAAGGATCTTTGTTGCCTCTCAGCATGACCATCAGTACCTGTAAGAACTGGAGTGCATTTCTCTTCTTTGCAACTGATCAGCCTATTCAACACTCTCTGGCACTTAGATATGCAACTGAAAACGTTATTGGATAGTTTGGTAAAAAGGGTCATCACCTGCTGAATGATGGCTTATAAATCTGGATGTGCGTGGAATGAATTTTTACAAAATGGAGCATGAGTTAATTTCTCCATGATCCAGTGTATTGTCAAGTTGGGATGTTTGTAATAACAATGATCGGGGTGGTAGAGGAATGACCCACGCTGCCAGTCAGCTCTTCTCTCTGGGGTTCCTGTACCATCTGTGGAATGCCTCAGTAGTGCCCCAAATGAGCAATGAATGGGACTCTTTTCAAGGCAAGTACTCTTGCAAACACCGGAGAATTCATCTATGGACCCCATTTGAGATTTACCTTTTCCAATTTATTGGAGAGTTAGAATTGTAAGCCAATTTCGGTTTGCATACTTTTTTAACCTTTAAAAAAATCATCCATTCTTTTTTCATTTGTTTCATTTGGCCACATGTGTAACTTACAAATATAGTCATAAAACAGATATTGAGATAGGCATTTTCTATCTCATGGGTATATCATATTCTTCTATATTTTCTAATGTACCTTCATAGTTTTTAAACGTTCAGTGTTTTAATCCCTGTGAAATTTATATTTGTTAATGGTGGAAAAGAGAGCTGCCAAATTATTTTTTATGCATTTCTAATAAGTTCTCTACACAGCTCTCTATTCCTCTTTTTCCCACCCATTTAAGACATTTCCTTCAACATTTACCATATGAACCGTACATGGGCTTTTTCTGGATCTAAGGTTTTTTGTCCATTGTTCCGTCTATCTCTGCCATTTTAATTGCTATAGTTCTCAGTTCTCTTTTTAGCTCTCTCTTTAGCTTTCAATTCTTTTTAGCTATCATTGTACTTTTCCTCTCCTAGATGAATAGAATCAGTTTGTCAAGTTTAATTTTAAACTTGGTTATGTAGTATTTTTTAAGCCTACAAAAAAAAAAACCATTATAGTAGGAAGTTAGAAGTTACCCTTTATGAATCTTTCCTCCTGTCTGCCCATACCAACCACCGTTTCCACGTGGCCTCCCTCTGAGGGTAACACATCACAAGTCACTGGCAGAGAAAACACTCCTCACAGAGCACATTCTGTCTGCTCATTCCAGGAGCCTTCCTCCCTCTCATCTCGAGTTTTCTTCATAGAACTTATTCACACCAAATAATATGTGGACACTATTTATGTATATTTTTTGATTTATTATTATCTGTCTCCTCTTGCTGTAATGAAAACTTAGTTAAAAAGAGCAGAGACTTCATTTTTGTTATTCTCTGCTCCATCCCCAAGGCACCTCAATATTTGTAGAATGAATGAATGAATTTGAAGTGATGGTGTCTGGGATGTGAAATTTGCCGCCACGTTTGAATGCCATTCTTGGTAGTTAGGGCTGACCTCCTCCATGTGGGAGACCCTCAGAAGGTGTTCTCTATTGTGGAGCAACAGCTTTCTCCACATGGAGAAAGACCTTTCTTGGTCAGCAATACATCATTTCATTTCATTTGATCTCACCAATTCTAGAAGGAAGACAAAGCAGATTCAAATGCTGGTGGGAATGCAAATTGGTACAACCTTTTGGGAAAGCAGTTTTGTACAACATGTAGTCTTAATCATGTTCCTCCAGAGATCACCAGAACACATTCATTTCACTCAGTAATAGAGTATTAAAAAGAACTTAAGATAGGATTAGGACTTCTGTTGGATGACTTATGTTGGAGGAAGGGCCCAAGGCCTTGCTCTGGATGCTGTCAGGAATTGGGGACATTGTGATCGGACATCTTTATCCAGAAGGCAGGAGGAAAGAATTAAGGCTAAAGCTGTGACTGGCAAAGCCGCAGGGGTTGCTCAGAGTAGCCAGCACAGGGCTGTTTGGTCTTTGTAACCTGGACAACGTGTGTGCTCGGTCTGTGCCCAGTCACGAACTTGGAGGGGACTTGTTCTTGTCTTGCTCAATCATGATCCCAGAGTAGCCTTGCCTGAAAGTTATTTTCTGTGACATCGCTACTGTCCCACAGGAGGACAGAAGGGCCTGGCTGTGATGCCAGGCCAGCTCCTGCACGTCCTGGCTGCTGTGGTCTTTCTTGCTGCCTTTTAACCTAAGGAGCACTTTCGGGGATCAATCATAGGCAAAGACACACATGCAAGTGAAAATATATGTACATCTCAGCATTATTATTAACAGAGAAAATACCCCCTAAACACAGGCATGGTAAAGAAGTTCTATAAAGCAAATCCATGCATGAGCCATGCCGAGCAGGGCAGAGTGCAGATAAGGATTGTAGTGCTCAGCCATGAGTGGCCACCATCGGATGAAGCGTGATGCTGCCCTCATAGTGATGTCTACAAAGACTTCAATGGCCTGGGGACATTTCAAAGATAATGTCAAATAGAGAAACAAGGCACAAAACTTTAAGTATAAATATATAAATATATATAGCATATCAATGATATAAAAGGAAATTATTTATTCATTTAATAAATACTTTTTGGGAACTGACTCGCTAGGGGAGGAACCCACTCCTGCTCCCTATTTTTTCTGTGACTCATGGTCATGTTAAAGGAAGATGGCATACACTGCCCTTAGAGAGAGCTTGGCTAAGCTCCTGGGCCAGGCTTCACAAGGTTACCACCAGCTGCCCAGGTACAGAAACTGGATTTTTTCCCCCAGATACTCAAAATTGATCAGACGTCTAAGGACCAAATAATGACAATAAACTCATAAGTCAATAATTACCAAGATGGCTTGTGTACTTTATAATCCCACTTTCTTTAATGCCAGTGGGAGCAGATTTTTCCAGTGAGAAGAGACCTTAGTGATACCTCAGGAACGTTCTGGTCCCAAAACACCTAATGCAGCGTTGAAAGAGACTTGGCTGAACCTGGAGCTGGAGTCAGGTCAGGAGTATCTTAGAGGAGAGCTACCCAGGCCGCAGTGGGAGAAAGACCAAGCCCCCTGGATGAGCTCCCAATTGATCCACTTTGGGGGGGCCCAAACAAGCGTGTCATTTCAGGTAAAGCATTTTGTATTTCATTTCTACTGTGTAAAAAAATTATCCCCAAACTTAAAAGCTTAGATAATAACACTTCTTACTTCAATTTCCCCGAGTCAAGAATCTAGGTATAGTTTTGCTGGGTTCTCCAGGGCAAAGTGGCTCAGGGTGGCTCAGGTTGCAGCACAACCCTGGGTCTGTGTCCATGCATCATCTACAATGAATAGTTTATATTTTGCATGCTTATTTCCAGGAGGACCTAGACACATAAGCACAGGAGTTTCACAGCTAGTTTTTAAAGTCTGGGTATTCAAATAACTCCTGACCGGGCCACCCAACTTAATCTGATCTGGCCATACAGATGGCAGGTTAGTGCCCTAGCCACAATCTGTCCAGTGGGGTCAGTGGGAGTGGGCTGAAGTGTGGCCTCCACTCCAGTGCCCTGCTCAGTGTCCCCCTCCTCCCACACCTCCCTAGGACACTAGAGCACCTTGCTCCTGGAGTGTGCCTAGTGCTTGATACCTTATATCTTTTAATGCCAACAACCCTGTTTTACAGACCAGAGACTAGACTGGGGGCAGCAGCTGAGCACAGTGCCCGACTCTTGCAGTTCCAAGGGGCTGATGGCCCCTCATCACCATGCACCATCCCCTGGTGCCTCTTGCTCTTCCTTTCATGCATTTGAAGCATCGCCCCTGTGGGTGTGAGTATGGGAATGAGGCCTAGGGTAGCCAAAGGCCCTGAAGCATACTCTCTGGAATCAGAAACAAGGCTGGTGACTCTAACACTCAAAGCCTCCCTGCCCCTGCTTTGCTCTCCCTATGGCTCTGGCTCCCTCAGCTAGGGCCCGGGTGCAACCCGACTGAGGATTTGGCAAGAGGCCACACAAGATGTGCACTTACCTTCTTCTCATGGGCACTTACAACTTTCCTGATCATCCTCAGAACTCACAGGAATTGCAGGGTATGAATAAGACATAAGGGATCAGCCGGTCCTGCTAGAGTCCTAGGTCCACTTTGCAATGCCTCCAACTTTTGCTACCCTGAGGAACAAAGATACTCTGCAACGAATACATTCCATCTGCATAGTGTCAGCTGCCAAGGACTCAACTCTTTAACCTGTTGCCAACAAGCGATCGTTCCTGAGCAAGTCATCCATGTCTTTTTTCACTTCTGCATTTGCACCTCCATTTCTCTTGCCTTCATCCTCATTCACATCCACATATGCCTGGCTCCTAAATGTCACCTCTCTCTGCCTCCTTCTCGCCCTTTCCCCTCTTCCAAAGATATGGTGCTTTCTAGTTCCAACAGGCCATGATTTTTTTCTCTGTCCCTCACCCAAACCCCGCATCCTCCATTCCACATTAGAACTAAAAATACCTACTCATCTTAGAACCACAGAACTCAATTGCTTAATGAGGGTCTCTTTGAAAAACTGAAAGTGTCAAGAAACAGGATTTGGAAAAACGCAGAAAGAGCTGATGTTGGAAAAATTGTGTGTGCATGTGTATGCGTGTGTGGGAACATGGGAGGAAAGGAGCCAAAAACCTGTAAGGAATGGCTGTGAAGCATATTTTCTCTTCTAACAAACAGTAAAGCCTCTAGAAATGTATTCGTTATTCTCCAAGAGGACACTTAGTCCTAGGGAATCTAAATTTCATTGTAATGCACCCTCAAATTAAGCACTTTTCAGACATGAAATTCCCTAGACATTTAACTTGTCTTCCCAAGGCAAGAAAGACAAATATAATTCAATGTTAATCTTGTATGGGAAGACAGATGCTAATGAGAGCTGTGCACTTGGTGTTAATTCTAAATTTCAGGAAGTGTTTATATTAGTGCAGTCAAAATCACCCTCAACTCAAAATGCTCTTGGTCAGGTCCCCACCAATCATCAATCATCAAACCATCTGAGAAGCAGGAAAATTCAGAGTCACTTAGAGACTTAGGTATTTTATTCTGTGCCTAATGTGTTCATGAGTATGTAAGGCACATTGATTTGATGGAATGAGTGTGCTTATGTGATTAAGACCACATTTGCAAAACACACACACACACAAACAAAGGCCTCTGAACAAATAGTAGCCAGAGGCTTACTTTTCTCACCCAGGCTTCTCTGTCACTGCACACTCAGCACCACAGTCTGCATTTCTATATTGCAAGGACGGGGTGGGCTCTGCTCAGCCTCGGTGAGAAAGCTACCAAATACGTGTCCCGGGGTCAGGGAGGAATACATGAGATGCCCTTGTTTTCCAAATGTCAGCCCTGGGGATGCTGCATGTACAGTGGGCACATTTTTGGGGAAGTCATGTGTCCCAGGAAACAGCTTCATGGCTTCTGAATGGAAAAGCAGATAGTGTACATAAATAAGAGAATATAACCATGTTTCAAATGACCCTTTCCTTGTCCTTCTTGCCTGCCCACTTGGTGCCCTTTCATGTTCACAACTTTGCCTACTAACATAGGGCACAGTCATAGAAGAACCCTAGGCAGGAGCCCCTCCTTACATTTTACCTTCTCCTCTGAAATATGAGAGGAAAAGGGGGGCATGGAGAGATGGTTAATTAAGTGTACACATTTAATTCTCCTCCACTATGCCACCAAATTGCACAGAACACATCTGCCTTTTCATGATTCTTCTGAGGGAGTGTTTTATTTAGCTGCATTTAACAATCACACAGCACTGTCCCAGAGGGTGACAGCCCTTCATTCTCAGACTACTTCCCAGCTCCAGAGAAAACCATTTTTTAAATTAAATTAAATACATTAATTAATACATTAATTAAATTACATATATTAAACATTTTATTTAGTTTTAATATTTTATTTATGTCAAATATAATTTCAACATATAATCAATATAAAACATTTTTTATTATTATGTTAAATTAGCCAACCATTTTTAAACTTTTTTTTTTTAAGATTTTTTTTATTTATATATTTTGCAGAGAGAGACACAGCGAGAGAGGGAACACAAGCAGGGGGAGCAGGAGAGGGAGAAGCAGGCTTCCCACGGAGCAGGGAGCCTGATGCGGGGCTCGATCCCAGCACTCTGGGATCATGACCCCAGCCGAAGGCAGACGCTTAATGACTGAGCCACCCAGGCGCCCCTAGCCAACCATTTTTAAAGTGAAATCCGAGAATATATCCAGAGAGTAGATTCCTAGTGAACTGGTTTGTTAAAAGGTAGACATTGCCAAATAATTCTTCAAAATAGTTACCCCAATATATTTTCCCACTGCCAACATAGGAAGGCACCAATTCACATGTTATGGGGTCTCTGTGGTTCCCTATCAATGACCTGACCGGGAGTATACATAAAAATAAACTTTCACTAGCAGTTAAATTAGCCCACGAGTAACTGAACTCAGTAAATACAGCTCAGCCAGGTGTCATTTCCTCTCGAAGGCCCTTCCTGACCCATCGCTCTCCTTCCTCACTTCTTGCTGGACTAAGAGACACCCACCCATGCTTCCCTGCACTGTTTATTGTACTTTTCATACCAGCTGGAGAAAGTGTTTCCTTGTCTTTTGTCTCCTCTCCTCCCTCTGTCCCACGGACACTATACAGGTTTCCCCAGCATATCCCCCATGTTGGTTTCCCTTTTCTTAAATACATTTGTCATATTTCAGGAAAGCAGAAATATGGCTAAGTGTTCTCCTCTAAGCTGGGATGTCCTGATCATGGACATTACCCCACCCTCCAGAAGAAACCCAAAGTGAGAAATGAGCCCACTAAAATATTCAAAGTAATTATTTCTGGTGGTTCCCCCCCCTCCACCAATCAATTCTCCAATTCCCACAAATTTAACTCAATTCTGATGTCTACCTAGAGATAGACTGACCCCACTTCAGAGGCCAACTGCAAGTCCAGGTTGTTGCCTGTGCTACTGACTGACTGGCTATAAATTGGAGGTTCCCACAATCCCCTCCTTGTGTTTGATTAATTTTCTAGAACTCAGGAATAACAACTTACTTACTAGATTATTGATTTATTACAAAGGATATTAAAGTACATGATTGAAAAGCCAAATGAAGAGATACATAGAGTGAGGTCAGGAATAATCCTAAACACAGGTACTTATGTCCCTATGGAGTTTAGGGTGTGTCACCCTCCCAGAATGTGGATGCATGCTGGTTCACCAACCTGGAAGCTGTCCAAACTGGTAGTCAGGGATTTTTATGGAGGCTTCATTATGTAGGCATGGTTGATTAAATCACTGGCCATTGGTGATTGAATTTAATCTCCAGGTACCACCCCCCTCACGCAGGTCACGGGTGGGGCTGAGTGTTCCAACCCTTTAATCATATGGTTGGTTTCCCTGGCAAACAGCTTCTAACCTTAGTTATTTAGAGGCTTTTCAAAAGTCACTTCATTAACATAAACTCAAGTATGGTAGAAAGGGCCTTATTATGAATAACATTACACCCATTTCACCTTTATGGCTCTGAAACAATTTCTGGAATAGAGGACAAAAGGCCTGATATTATTACAAAGGATGCTCTCAATGCTTAGGAAGTTCCAAGGGTTTTAGGAGCTGGAAGCTAGGAACTGGTAGATGAAGGCCAAAACATGTATTTATTATAAATCACAGTATCACACTATTGATATTTTTTATGTTGATTTAAAAGCATCCATTGTATACATGACTGTAAATTTGAAACATTTCCTGGTAGCTGTAGAACTTCTGATCTCACGTTCTCATGGAGACACTGACCGATTTAAGGAAGGTCAGGGTGGAGAAAGTTCAACTTTATGCTGTTAGGCATGACTACACTTTTTTTGGTGTGGGGGACCAGAATGTCTAGATTAGAAATACATCTCTGCTATTTTCTAACTGTGTAACCTTGGATTGCTTAACGTCTCCATCTAAGTTTTTTATATCTATGAAATAGGGATACAAATAGTACTAATCTCTTTAGGAGTATTAAATGAATTAATACATTTAACACACTTTGAATAGTACCTACCACATAAGAAGCATAATGAACACTAGCTACTCTTTGTGGGTAAAAGTCCTGATATCTTTTTACGTGGGTTGGACAGAGCTGGATGTGAATCCCCAGGGCACCATAGCAGTACTGGCAGGGACCTCAGTGTGCACAAGAGTCAGAGATGGTCACCTGAGGCTCTGGGGAGACAGGACCACCAACACAAATGCCTGAGCATGGAAGATTTGAGGAGCTGAAAAGAAGGCGGGGTGGCTGCAGCCCGGTGCATGCGGCTGCAGGATAGCGCCCCGCACGTTCAGGCCTTTGCCAAATTTCTTGTGATTTTTTTCAAATAGTCTTTATGTGTATATAAGGAAAAAATATTTATATATGTTCATATAAAATATTTTCTTTTTATAAGGTAAATTAATATACTTTTTTTTTTCATTTTACAATGTGATTTAGAAATTTGTTCACACCAGTGCACAGAGGCGGCTTCATTCCCCTTTTTTACACTGCAGAGTATTCCATCATAGCATTTGTTTAACCAGAACCCCACCGAGAACATTTATTTCCAGTCTTTTGATACTACAGACAGTGTTACAGTGAATAACTCAGTGTAACAGTCATTTTAGAGTTCTGTGAGTACCCACAGAAGATAAATGCCTACAAATGAAATTTCTGCCTCAAGGAGTATGTGCATTTTTAAATAGATGTTGTTAAAGTGCTTTCCATAGAGGTTGTATGCATTTAAACACCCACTGGCTCTATATGAGAACGTTTTCTTATATCTTAGACAACATACTGTATTATTAAACTTTTTGATCTTTGCTAACATAAGTGGAATCAGCTATCTCAGTATAAAATTTTGATTTTCATGGTTTTTATTACATGTAAGATAGGGCATCTTTGCACATTTTTATTTTGAGTTTTTGGCCTTTACTTACACTTAAGAGCTTTTTATATCTCAGAAAATTAGCTTTCAGTTTGATCTCAGTTGTAAATTTTTTTCAAGTTTGTCATTAATTCTCTGACTGTGCTTATGGTGATTTTTGTGAGGTTGAAATATATTTATGCATTAAAATTTATATTTCTTTTGGGCTTCTGATGCCTTTCCATATTTAGCAAGCATGTTGCAGCCCAAGAATATAAAGAAAATTTCCCATAATTTCTTCTAATGCTTCTATGGTTTATTATTTTATATTTAAATCTCTGATACATTTAGGATTTGTCCTGCTGTAGGTTATGATGTATGGCTCAAACTTCTTTTTTCCTAAATGACTACTTAATTATCAATACCATATGTTGAATAAACCATTTTTTTTTTGCCCACTGACTTAAAATGTTAACTGTTAACCAAGACTAGAACTATATAAATCATTTTATTCTGGAAATAATCCCTGAAAAAATAAGAAATCTTCTTTTCTATGTGTGCTGTAAAAATCCAGATTCACTCTTGCTCTGAACAATCATTCATGTGGTAGCCCTATGATAAAAGTAACTTTATTGTCCTCAATTTATAGACTAGGAAACTAACCGAACCCGAGAGAAACTGAAAACTTGCTCAAGATCACACCACTAGTAAGTGGCTGAGTCCAAGCTATTAATCACTATGATACAGGCCTACTTAGTTTAAAGAAATATTAAATGATGCTGTGTTCATTGCAGTTATTCCTGGCATCTGTAAAGTGGGGTAACAAACTTAACTCTATGTGTGGGTTGCTCTGAGGATTAATCATTCAGTCCATGTGCATACCAAGGACCTAGTCAGTGCTAGCTATTTATATTCATTTAACGATTTAGGGCTTCTTTTGCTCAGAGCCATATATTTCTGTAACACTAAACACTGAGACCTAAATCTGGGTGTGAATCTCTAACAACTATCTCTCTGAGTCTCCTTTGCATCTACAAAATGGGCTCAGTAGCAATAGTTACTTACAAATATTGCTTTCCAGATTAAATGAGATAAAATATGTGAAGAGCCCAGTCCAGCATTCTTCTGAATGCTCTACCTTGCAAGCCTACAGGTTTTTCTATGGTGTTGGGCATCTACCTGCTCAGATAGTCACAAGGGTGCTGTTCTTCTCACTTTCAGCAGAACAACTCTTCAGTCTGGAATGGGCAGCTAAGAATTGCAAACAGTTCAGCCTTAGACCTAACTATTAAAAAATCTTACCTAAATGGGTCTATAGTACCCCACAGTTACGGTTTCTGGTAGGAAGTTGGGTTGAGTGGGTGCTGGCTTCAGGACAGACCCCAGAGACCAATGCTCTAATTGACCTTAGTTTCCCTCCCCTGAGGAGGGAAATATGCTTCTTCCTTCTGCCATGGGATGCCTCTCCTCCAAGATACTATTGCTTTTCCCTTTCTGGTCTCTGGAGCCAAATGAACTTAATATTTCTGGCTATGAGATCAGTTTACACTCTAAATGACACCTTGACTCTCCTCTGTTACCAGCAGCCTTGGAGCCTTCCTGCCTTCCTGCCTCTTTCCACCAAGGTCAGCTCTCACTTTTGCCTAAGAGTTTGGACTCCAGGTAATGCTGGCCTCCTGTTCCCCATTAAGCTGGAGAATCCCTAGGTTTCTCTGCAATTCCAGGTTTTGGCTGGTTGAACTGCTTCTTGTGCAGACCTAACAGCACTTGACAAATTAAGTCCAATGCCAGCAAGCACTGTTTGGTCAAGGAAGGCAAGTTTCACCTTCCTTTTACAAACACTCAAAGAGCAAATGACTTGTTTCAGACCTGATTATGGTCTAACAATTACCAAGCATAAGCTCCTGAACTAAATCTTATATTCTCTTTCACTGAATTCTCACAGTAACTGTATGAGGGATGTGGGCCTGGCTGGGCAGGTGGCAGGTGAAGGCCTCATTGGTCCATGCTCATCACACAGGACAGCTTTCTGTGTTATGGATGGGAACCTGAATGAACTAGACATTGTCAGGAAATCACATCAGGAGAGAAGATCACAGAGCAGGATCAGGGTTTTGGAGGATCAAGTGTAAATCTACTCTTGTATTACTATCCACTTGGGGTTGTCTGGTTTGAAGATCCATCTTGATGGAGGACTGTTTGTTTTCTGGCTGGGTGGTCCATTTTTCTGTCTGTCTAGCTGGAGATCTGTCTGGCTCATGGAGTGCCTGTCTAGTTGGGGATCTGTCTGGCTGCAGTCCTTCTGGCTGGGGGTCTGCACATCTGTCTAGCCAGAGGTCTTTCTGAGGGTCTTACCAAGCTGGCATTCAGTCTGTCTGGAGTTCACTTTTCCAGCTATCTACTTGGAGATTTATCAGCCCGTGTGGCTACAGACTGATCTGTCAGTCTGAGGTCAGTCCATCTGTCTGTGAGGCTAGATGTCTGTCTTACCAGCTGCAGATCTCTCTGCCAAACTAGCAATCTGTGTGCATCTGCTGTCAGCTCAGACTGAAGGTTTGTCTGGCCAGGGGTCTATGTGAACAGCTCAGTTAGTCTGGTTGGGGGTCTATCTGTCAGATTTGGGTCTATGTAGTTGGGGATCTGTCTAAATAGGGTCTGACTTGTTGGGGGTCCATTCATCTCCCCAGATGGGGGTCCACCTGTTCATCTGGTTTGGGTTCTGTCTGTCCAGCTCAGAATCTAGTTGGCCAGTTGGCTTGGAGTTCTTTTATCTCTGAGCATAGTGCCTCACTGTCTGGCTGGGGTCATCTGTCATGTGTCTGACTAGGGGTTCATCCTCCGAGGCCCTATCTGAGAGATTGGAGGGTCGATCTGGTGAGCAGGGATCTAGCCTGTTTGAAGGATCTGCTGATTTGCAAGGTATGCCAAGCTGGTAGATGGTTTGGACAGTGGGAGATCTGTCTGGCTTAGGATGCTTATCTACCTGAGGGTTTGTCTACTTATCTGGCCTGCTGACTTCCTGGGGATCCACCTGGCAGTCTTCCCAGCAGGTGGTGCATCAATTTGTCCGCTAAAATGTGGGTCTTTGGAATTGGTGAGCTGGTGGGGACTACCCACCTATCTGCCTTGCTGGGAAGGTGTCTGTACAATCAAGGGTCTTTCTGTCTGGCTGGGAGTCCATCTGGCTAGTTAGTTAGGAGTCTGACTAGGTCTGTCAGTCTGCCCACCCACTTGGGGCTGGGTCTGTCTAGCTGAGAGGATGTCTGTACTGTTCAGCTAGGGATTTGTTTATGTCTGTCTGGGAGTCCGTCCACCTAGGGGTCCATCTGGCTGGTGTCTGGCTGGCTGCCTAGCTGGGAGAGGGGTCTTTTTTGATGGTCTCTCTTGCGGGGGGTGGTCTGTCAGGCTGTTAGTTGATTTATCTGATGGGAGGTCCATCCATCCAGCTGTGGACCGTCCCTCTGAAGGTCTGGCTGTCTAGGTGTATGGCTATCTACTTGTCCTGGTTGGGGGCCCATCTGTCTGTGTACCCATGTGGGGATCTTTTTTACCTGTTTGAAATCAGTTTGCTGGGTTGTTTACCTGGCTTGGATCTGTCTGAATGGTGGTTGGGGGGTGGGGGAGTGTCTATCAGTCTTTTTCAGGGCCTACCCATTTCTGTGTCCAGCTGAGTGTCTAAGTGAGGGAGGCTCAGATATTGAGATGAACTAGTCCATTATGTGGTGATGGCGGCAGTCTCCAGAAGCCCATCTGCCCATCCTCTTCTTCACACCTGGGAGAACCTGCCTAGTCCCCTGGGGTTGGGCCCATTCCTGATGTTTATTCTTGTATCTGTTCACTGCAGTCTCACCAGCCATTATCTCTCAACTATCTCCCCCAGCCTCAAGCCTTGAATACTATAATCACTGGGGCAAAGCCCCTACATTTCCACCCTGAGAAACTTTTATTTTGATCCAGGACCAGCATTCCCATTTCCAACACTTCACATAGCAGAGAATGGCCGTCAGCAGTCCAGGTGCCCATGTGAGGCAACAGGCAGGCAGGGTGCAGCATTCACACGTGGGTCCACTCAGCAGGGGGGTCCCGGGGCCCTTTAGGCCTTCCAATGCGCAGGTTGAAGCCTGGAAGAAGGGCACCATGTGTTTCGTGGAGAAGCTGAGGCGCGGAGATGTGTGGAAGGTCATCCTCAAGCCTCCAGGCCCTGGTTGTTTACTGCAGCCACATCCGCAGGACTCGGAGAATGTGAGCCCCATGCCACCATCCCTAAACCCCCAAATCCTGGTCAAAGCTGCGGAGGCCCAACAACCCAGGCTTTGACTCACCTAGCCCACCATTCTGAGCTCCATCCACCACATCCTCATAGGCGTCAGGCCCAGCAGGGCTTTGGTCAGCAGGAACTGCGGGCAGAAAACCACCCCCCAAGGATTGACTCAGGCAGTCCCACCGAGCTCCGGAACCCACCCGGGGCAGAAGTGCATCCTCCAGGCTCCCGGGGCCTGAGCTGGCAAGCTGGGGGCCAGGGCGGTGAGGGCAGCGGGAGGGGGCGTAGCGGAAACGGACGGGTCCGCCTGGACTAGCTAGCGTCGCCAGAGAAACGGACCCAGCCTTGGGCTCAAGGATAGGCCTGGCACCCTTTACCGGCCGTGACCGGAGTTGGGCAACAGTCCCAGAGGCGTGGCCAGGAGAGCACGTACGTACGTCAGCTTAGGCCCTGACCAGGCCGGACTTGGGGGCGGAGTTGTGGGGGGGGGAGATGGGGAGGGGGTCCTTGAGGCCTCCAGGGCCTTCCCGACACCAGCAAGACTGGGTCTGGAGAAGGCTCAGGTGGGTGCCGGCCCTCCCGCTTCGCGCCCAGGCCCGCCCCGCCCCGGCCCGGCCCGGACTTACCGCGGCCGGGCAGCAACCCACGCGCGTCCTCCGCGTGCGCCTGCGGCCGCAGGGCGCGCGACATCACTTGGCTGTAGAGCGGCGCCTCGTCCGCGCCGCGCCCCCGCGCCCCCGCCCCGGTGCCCGTGGGCGCCCCGCGCTTCTGCACCACCGCGTACGTGTCGGCCATGGTGAGGGCCGGGGGCCCCGGCACCGAGATGCTTCTGCGGGTGGGGCGGGCGGGGGAGGAAGTGAAGCGACTGAGCCAAGGGAGGGAGGGGGTGGGGAGTGCGCTTAGCTCGTCAACCGCTGGCTTCCTTCCCGCCAGAGGCTGCTCGCCGGTCGCCGGTCAGAGAAAGCGGGCGGGCAGGTCTCAGGGGAGAGAGGGAGGGGTCTCTGGATCTCGGTTCTGTGTCTCGAGTGCCTGGCAAGTTAGGTGGGTGAAGGGAAGGGGACAGCCTGGCAGGTGAATGGGGCAGGATATTGGTACTGAGGGGTGGTCATTTCTGTGTACATGTCCGAATAAAAGAATGAGGAAGTGGCATCTAAAGGAGAGGGAGGGATAGCCTCAAAATGGAGAGCTAGTCTAAAGGCCATGGGGGTGAAATCTGCTGCAAACGAAGGTTGACTCTGTGTCCCCAGCACCTGACATGAGGCCTGACAAGTGGGCGGCCTCAAGAAATATTTGCTAAATTAATGTCTAGGGAAGCAAAGAAAGGGCTAACATAGGGGCTAGCCTTAGAGGCAGAGGCAATGGGATCTCTGGGATCAAAGTGTCATCTTGGGGCAGGTTCCCCGACTCAGTTCAAAGAGCCAGTGAATATTTGGTAAACTGAACAGCAAGGAAGGGCTGGTGTTTCAAGGGCGAGGAAAGGGTTAGCCTCTGAGCATGAGAAATTGGAAAGGGAAGAACGAGGAGATGGAGCTGGGTACCTGAGGACCTCGCCAGGTGGGCACGGTGTGGTGGGAAGGGTCTGGGAAGTCTGGAAGGAGAGGGCATCGTCGTAGATTGGGGCACAATTCTGGGGAAAGACAGGAGGGAAAGGGTATGAGACTTGGAGGAAACTGGCCAGACTCCTGATGGAGGTGACCATGGACTCTGCCAGGGCTGGGGTGGGGAAGCTTAAGAGGAACAGTCTGATAAGGTAGCAAGGAGGACAAAAGTGGGTATCATAGCCAGTCTCTGCTCCCAGGAGTCCATGGGCTAGATGCTGCAGTGATGGTGGCCAAAGACTTCTGCTCTGGGTCCTGGTCTCTGAGGGTGTTGATGGTGGGCAGGAAGAGAGTAGGAAGGGGGCCTTGGTACCTCCTTGAAATTCTGGTAAATGGGGCTGGTGTTTTGGAGTGCTGAGAAGAACATCTGAGCCACTGTGTGGTATAGGAACCTGTACTGCTCCTGGTGGGGTAAGAGGAATCCTCAGAAAGGGAAAACAAGAGGAGGAGGGATATGTCCTTGGATTGAGGAGACTGAGGCTCTCACCTCTGTCTGCACAGCTGCAGGCCGCTGCTTTCTTATCTCCAGGACCACGTTGAAGAGGCTGAAGTTAGGTGGGATCATCTGGGGCAGAGAGGGCATATGAGCAGGACCTGGTGGGCATGGGACCTGCACTGCACATAAGCACACATATGCCCTATTCATACCTGGGTCAGGAGCAACTGTCTCACATAATCCACAGTGCACAGGACACCTGTTCGCCCACAACCTGCGCTGACAAGCAAGAATAAGCATAAGCTTGGTCAGGACCTGCCCACAACCCCTTTTATGTGGGGCGTTTGGGTTTGGGAGTGAAGGTCCTGATGGAGGATCCCCTGCAGCACCTTTTGATTCTCAGAATCCCCAGATTACAATTAGAAGAAAAAACTTTTTAATTGCTTACATTTGTTGAGCATCAACTCTGTGTTTACTACTCTTCCAGCAGGCAGTCTGCACTCAATAAATGCTAAATTTCAGTTGATACAGCATGAGCTAGTGTGGCTTCAGGTTTTTCAAAAGAGGCACTCAAACTGTGACACTGGCTTCAAGGCCTGCACTGGCCCTCCCTGCCTTCTGCACTCCCCCACCAGTCATCTCTGTCTCACCAGACCGCCATAAAACCCATTTCTTAAACCTGCAGTGGACACAGAGGGGGCTGGGGCCAGATCCCTGGAGGCGACGGGCTTCTTCCACCATGGTGAGCACATGTTCAGGATTGCTGGGGACTCCTCTGTCTGGCCAGGACATGTATTGCAGCTGGTACACAGAACGACATTCCTGAAACACAGGAAACGAGCGGCAAATAATAAAAGAGCATTTATTGAGCACCTACTGCTTGTCAGGCCCAGTTCTAAACATCTTCCATTTAAATCCAACAGATAATAACTGAGGAGATAGGTACTATTGCTAATGCACATTTTACAAGTGAGAAAACAGAGACAGAAAATAGCTCTCCCCATATGGGAGCCTCTTCCTCCCTTTAAGTACCTTCTGAAAAGTAACCTGGAGGGTCCTGAGCATGATGTCTGCATTCAGCCATGTCTCCCTTGTCTGAGGATGTGGGGCAGGTGGGAAGAGAGAGGAGAGCAAAGACCACAGGTGCCAAAAGACATTTGCAGAAAACAAAGCATTTCTGATTAAAAATCAAAGTCAACATATTTTAAAAAATTCATTCAGCTCAAACATCCCCCATGGTTTTCCTGAAGGAAACATTTGATAGAGGGGAGAAAGAACTATGATTAAAAACCCCAACAAGCTCATTTATAGTGAAAAAAGAAAAAATATTTCTTTCGTTCTACAAGAGTTTTATTGTACTTATTATGTTCCAACTATATTTGACTTGAGGTAAGAGATTTTCCTGAGTTATGAAATGGTAAGGGAAATAGGGATTTTAAGAACCTAACCAGGCACATTTATATAACAGAGATAACCATGATCATAGTTAAAATGCAACAGCAATGTATATATTGAGTTCTGGCTATTGCACGCTAATACTAGAGGGTTCCCTGCAGTGTGAGGAGACTGTGGGAAAACTATTCATCCTTTCAGGCCCAGCCTGAAAGCTTCCCTGAGAATCTTCTATGAAACCTCCCACAACATCCAAGACTTCATAAAACACAATTCCCACCTCTGCCCCAGCTTACCAGGGTGATGCAGAAAAGTCCAATCTGTAGTGGTTCCTGTTCTTGGGCCCAGTAACGCTCACACTTTTTCTGCAAAAGGCAAGGGAGAAAGGGCAGGGAGTGAAGAGCAGTAGTCTGCTTTAGAGTTCCAGCTCAATACATCCACACCCCCACAGAATACCTCAGGCATTGCTGGTGGAAGCACAGATAGCTGTAGCTATCATGCAGGCCAGCTGTCAGAACCTTATCAGATTAAACACACAGACACAGTGGAGACTTGTGCTTCTGACCATGCAGGAGGAAGACAGGCCAGAATATTCTCATACTGTAAGCAACTAAAAAATTGGACAGAACATATGAGCCACTATTTTCAGACATTGGACAACAGGTATTGCAGGATTGTGATCACTGAACAAAGGGAAACACATGGACCAAATCTTATGACTGCCCCAGCTTACTGCAGGACATGGAGAGTCCAATGATCCCACTGAGTTGAGGAGCCAGAGATCATGGCTCAGGGAGGCCAAAGCAGCTAGAATTTGAAGGGCAGAGTCGTGGAAAGAATAGAGCTATGCAAACAAGAGTTAAAAATTTCAGAAGTCTGCAAATGGTCCCCTTGAGTATTATTAGCTGGAGTCCTGGAAAGAACAGAGCTATGCAAACAAGAGTTAAAAATTTCAGAAGTCTGCATATGGTTCCTTTGAGTATTATTAACTGAATAATAATCTGAGGATCATGAAACTCTGTGAAGCCAGGCAAGAATAACTTCCTACGAAAGAATAATAGCTAAGGACCTATAAGATGAATATTTCCTATAATGTTCATAATGGGATAGAAATAATTTACATTCCTCCAGCCAGAATGGAGAGACCCAACTGACTATAAGGGCATTCAATAGGGAACCAAGAAGGACCACATGTTAAAAGTAGAATGAAATTAGTTCTAGAATAAAGGCTACTCTAGACCTGCCCTACAAAAGCTTTAAAACAAACCTTAAAATGATCAAACATCCAAAAGTAACTTAACTGCCTTCCAGAAAAAGTCCAACACTCTTTAAAGGAAGACAATAAAATCTAACAGTTACCTGCAAAATTAAAAATGTTAAGCATCCAATAAAAATTTACTAGACATACAAAGAAACAAGAAAACATGACCCATAACCAGGAGAAAAATAAGTGAATAGAAGATCCAATAAGGATGAAGAAAGAAGTAGACCTTTAAACAGTTTTTTAAAAATATTTTAAATATACTTGAAGATGAAAAAGAAAACATGAACATAATGAAAGTGAAACAAAAGATAGAGAAAATACCGAAATGGAACTTATAGAGAGGAAAAATAAAATACGTGAAATTTAAAAAGTCACTGTCTAATAGCAGATTAGACACAGAAGAAAAGATCAGTGAACATGAAGACATAGCAATAGAATCTATTTAAAATGAAAAAAAAAACAAAAATTACTGGGAAAAAATGAACAAAGAATCCGTTATTCGTAGAAATATACCAAATGGTCTAATGTATGTGTATCTGGAGTCCAGAAGAAGGAGAGGAGAGAGGGGAGAACAGAAACTATATTTGAAAAAATAATCGCTGGAAAATTTTCCAAATTTGATAAAACCGCAAACCCACAAGTCCAAGAAAGTCAACTATAAGGAGAGTAAACATAAAGCCAAACAAAGGCAGATCATGATCAAATTGCCAGAGAGAGAGAGAGGGAGAGAGAGAGGAAACTTAAAAACATCACACACAAAAAGACACATTAAGGAACAAAGATAAGAATGACAGAATTTTGTCAGAAACTGCAAGTCAGAAGTCAAAGTTGTGACATTCTAAAAAGGCTGAAATTTGAAAAAACACTTTCGGACAAACAAAAGCTGGGAGAATTTATCACAAACCCATACTGTGAGAAATATTAAAGTAAGCTGTTCATACAAAAGGAACATGATACTAGATGAAATATGGATCTACACAAAAGAATGAAGAGTAAAGAAAAAGCAAATATGTAGCTAAATATAAAAAATATTTCTCATTTTTAACATTTAAAAAAGACAGTCTAGTGAATTTTATCAAACAAACAAGGAAGAATTAATAGCAATCCTTCACAATTTTTTTTTTAAATTGAAGGACCATTTCCCGACATACTGTATGAAGCCAATATTAATCTGATACCAAAACTAGACATATATATCACAAGAAAAGAACACTATTAACCAATGTTTCATTAATACAGACATTAAAATCCTCAACAAAATACCAGCAAAGGGTTATACACCATGACCAAGTTGGATTAATTTCAGGAATGCAAGATTGGTTGTATATATATAAAAAATCAATGTCATATACCATATTAATAGAAAATAAAACAAAAACACATGATCATCTGAATAGATGCAGAAAAAAATTTTTGGATAAAATCCAACACCCTTTCATGATAAAAATACAAAGGAAACTAGAAATGGAAGGAAACTCCTTAGCCTGATTAAAACAACAACAACAACACACACACACATCTACAAAAAAACCCCACAACCAATCCTTAGACTTATGGTGAAAGACTGAATGTTTTGCCCTTAAAATCAGGTTGCACTTCCCACTTCTGTTCAACTTTGTACGGAAAGGTCTAGTCAGTGCAGTTAGGAAAAAAGAAATGGAAGAAAGGAGGGAGGGAGGAAGGGAGAAAGGAAAATAGGGAGGGACAGAAGGAGGAATATTGGATTAGAAAAGAAGCAGCAAAATTATCTCAATTTGCAGATGACATCATATTATATATGGAAAACCCTAAGTTTTCCACATAATCACACACACCCCCACACTATTAAAGCTAATAAATGAGTTCAGCAAGGTTGCAGGACATAATATCAAACAAAAATCAATTGTATTTCTATATAGTGAAAACTATTTGGTTTGCAATAAGGAAACTGAAAATGAAATTAAGAAAATCACTCCATTTACAATAACATCAAAAAGTATAAACTAGGAATCAATTTAACAAAAGTGCAAGACTAAATTAAACACTATAAAACATTGCTAAGAGAAATTAAAGAAGACCTAGATAAATGGAAAAACATCCATGTTCATGGAATGGAAGACAATATGGTTAAGATGGAAATAGCTCCCAAATTGATAGATTCAATGCATTCCTTATCAAAATCCCAGAAGGCTTTTTGAAGATATTGGCAAGGTGATCTTAACATTAATATGTTAATATTAATGAGTGTGTCATAGATACTCAAGACTACCCTCAGGTTTGATGATTCACTAGGGGGACTCACAGGACTCAGCATACAGTTGTACTCATGGCTATGATTTATTACAATAAAATGATACAGAAAAAAAATCAAAGGGAAAAGATGCACAGGGCAAAATGAAGGAAACAAGATTCCTGCTTCCAAGGGTCTTCTCCAAGTGAAGTTGCACACAATGTGCTTAATTTCCCCAGCAATGATTTGAGACAACATGTGTGAAATGTCCACAGTAAAACTCATTAGGCAGTCAGTGCCCAGGGAATTCACTGGGGCACTCCATGTGTTATACGGTCACCCTCTGAGTAGTATGTACCACAACTTCAGACTCCCAGAAGGAAGGCAGGTGTTCAAATAAACCATACTGTTTATATAAACAGTTCAAGCATAGTGAGCCACTTTTATTAGAAATCCAATTCCCAGGCAAGATCCAACCTAGTAGGAAGGTCTTTTTTTTAATCATAAGCCTGCTATATTACTCTTTTCTGCACAGCAAGTGACCCAGAAAAGTCGAAACAAACTTGAAAAAAAGAAGAAATTTGGTGGACTCACATTTCCTGATTTCAAAACTTACTATAAAGTTGCAATAATAAAAAATGTATAGTACTGGTACAAAGATAGACCTACCAATCAATGGAATAGAATTGAGAGTCCAGAAATAAACCCTTACATTTATAGTCAATTGATTTTCAACAAGGATAACAAGACTATTCAATGGGAAAAAGACAGACAAATAACAAGTGCTGCAATAAAAAACAAGTGTTGAAAAAAGAGACAACAACAAGTGTTGGTGAGGATGTGAAGGATTCAAATCCTCATACATTGCTGATTGGAAGGTAAAATGATGTAGCTGTGGAAAAGTTTGACAGTTCCTCAAAATATTAAGAATGGAGTTACCATATGATGTAGCAATTCCACTTCTAGGTATGTACCCAAGAGAATTGAAAACATACTTCTACACAAAAACTTGCACACAAATGTTCATAGCAGCATTATTCATAATAGCCAAAAAGTGGAAGCAACTCACATTCTATAAACCGATAAATGAATAAATAAATGCAGTAGATCCATTCAATGGAATACTGTTCAACAATAAAAAGGAGTTAAGTACTGACACATGCTATAATATGCATGAATTTTAAAAACATGCTAAGTGAAAGGACCCAGTCACAAAGACAACATATCATATGAATCAGTTTACGTGAAAAGTCCAGAGTAGTCAAACCTAAAGAGACCAAAAATAGAGTAGGGATTACCTAGGATGGAGAAATGGGGAGTGACTGCCAATGGATACAGGATTTCTTTGTGGGGTAATGAAAATGTTGTAAAATTTATTGCAGGGATGGTTGCATAACTAAATATACTAAATATATACTAAATTTTGGAATATACTAAAAACAATTGAATTGCACACTTTAAATGGATAAATTGCATCTTGATAAAGCTGTTTTTTAAAAGAGATTGTTGGGCGCCTGGGTGGCTCGTTGGTTAAGCGACTGCCTTTGGCTCAGGTCATGATCCTGGAGTCCCGGGATCGAGTCCCGCATTGGGCTCCAGTCCCGCATTGGGCTCCCTGCTCGGCAGGGAGTCTGCTTCTCCCTCTGACCCTCCTCCCTCTCATGCTCTCTGTCTCTCATTCTCTCTCTCACAAATAAATAAGTAAAATCTTAAAAAAAATAAAAAATAAAAATAAAAGAGATTGTTTATTTTGATTCTGTCCCAATAGTTTATTTTTGCTTTTGTTTCCTTTGCCTCAGGAGACATATCAAGAAGGATGTTGCTATGACCAATGCCAGAGAAATTACTGCCTGTACTCTCTTCTAGGATTTTTATGGTTTTGGGTCTCACATTTAGGTCTTCAATGCATTATGAGTTTATTTTTGTGTGTGGTGTAAGAAAGTGGTCCAGTTTCTTTTCTTTCTTTCTTTTTTTTTTTTTTTTGCATGTAGATATCCAGTTTTCCGGGCACTATTTATTGAAGTGACTCTTTTTCCCATGGCATATTTTTGCCTCTTTTGTTGAAGATTAATAGATTAACTGACCATATAATAATGGGTTTATTTCTGGGCTTTCTATCCTATTCCATTGATCTATGTGTCTATTTTTGTGCCAGTATCATACTGTGCCAGCTTTGTAGTATAACTTAAAATCTGGAATTGTGATATCTCCAGCTTTATATTTCTTTTTCAAGAATGTTTTGGCTATTCAGGATCTTTTGTGGTTCCATACAAATTTTAGGATTGTTTGTTCTAGTTCTGTGAAAAATGCTGTTGGTATTTTAGGGATTGCATTAAATCTGTAGATTGCTTTGGATAGTATGGACATTTTAACAATATTTCTTCTTCCAATCCATGAGCATGGAATAGCTTTCCATTTATTTGTGTCATCTTCAATTTTTTTCATCAGTGTTTTATAGTTTTCAGTGTATAGGCTTTTCACTTCCTTGGTTAAGTTTATTCCTAGGTATTTTATTATCTTTGGTGCAATTGTAAATTGGATTGTTTCCTTAAATTCTCTTTCTGCTGCTTCATTATTAGTGTATAGAAATGCAACAGATTTCTGTACATTGATTTTGTATACTGTGACCTTATTCAATTCATTTATCAGTTTTAATAATTTTGGGGGGTAGTCTTTAGGGTTTTCTATATATACCATCATGTCATCTGCAAATAGTGAAAGTTTTACTTCTTGCTTACCAATTTCCTTTTCTTATCTGATTGCTGTGGGGAAAAAAAATACCACTGGATGGTATTTTCTTTTCTTATCTGATTGCTGTGGCAAAATACAAAGCTTTTGCATACAAAGGAAACAAACAATAAAACAAAAAAAACCCGACCTACTGAATGGGAGATGTTTGCAAATGACATATCTGATAAAGGGTTAGTATACAAAATATATAAAGAACTGATTCAACTTAACAGCCAAACACCAAATAATCCAATTAAAAAATGGACAAAAGAGGGCGCCTGGGTGGCTCAGCTGTTAAGCGTCTGCCTTTGGCTCAAGTAATGATCCCAGGGTCCTAGGATCGAGTCCCACATCGGGGTCCCTGCTCAGCGGGAAGCCTGCTTCTCCCTCTCCCACTCCCCCTGCTTGTGTTCCCTCTCTCGCTGTGTCTCTCTCTGTCAAATAAATAAATAAAATCTTTTTAAAAAAAAGGACAAAAGACATGAACAGACATTTCTCCAAAGAAGACATCCAAATGGCCAACAGACACATGAAAGGATACTCACTCAACATCACTCATCATCAGGGAAATGCAAATCAAAACACAATGAGATATCACCTCACACCTGTCAGAATGGCTAAAATCAAAAATACAAGAAACATCAAGGGTTGGCAAGGTTGTGGAGAAAAAAGAACGATTGTGCACTGTTGGTGGGAATGCAAACTGGTGCAGCCACTCTGGAAAACAGTATGGAGGTTCCTCAAAAAATTAAAAATGGAACTACCCTATGATCCAGTAATTGCACTACTTGGTATTTATCCAAAGAATACTCAAACACTAATTCAGAAGGATATATGCACCCCTGTGTTTATTGCTGAATTATTTACAATAGCCAAATTATGGAAGCAGCCCAAGTGTCCATCAATAGATGAATGGATAAAGAAGATGTGGTATATATATATATACAATGGAATATAGAATGAAATCTTGCCATTTGCAACAACATGGATGGATCTAGAGGGTATAATACTAAGTGAAATAAATCAGTCAGATAAAGACAAGTACCATATGATTTCACTCATATGTGGAACTTAAGAAACAAGACAAACAAATGAAGAAAAAAAAGAGAGAGAAACCAAAAAACAGACTATTAACTATAGGGAGTAAATAGGTGGCTACCAGAGGGAAGGTGGGGGTGGGGAATGGGTGAAATAGGTGAAGGGGATTAAGAGTACACTTATCATGATGGTCAATGAGTAATATTTAGAATTGTTGAATTACTATATTGTACACTGAAACTAATATAACACTCTATGTTAACTATACTGGACTTAAAAAATTAAAAAAATAAGAAAAAGACAATCTAAAGCAAAAATATTATAACAGTGCATTGTGGAGTATATTTCATATTTAGAATTAAAATCTATGACAACAATAACATAAAGCATGGAACGGGAAATTAGAAATATGCTAGTATAGTTCTTACGTTTTAAATGAAATGGTATAATATTATTTGAGTGTAGATTGTGACAAATTAAAGATATAACTGATAAACCCTAAAGCCACACTAAGCACATAATACAAAGAGGTATAACTAATAAGTAAATAATGACTATGAAATGGATTCATAAAAATTCTCAATCTGGGGGCACCTGGGTGGCTCAGTCAGTTAAGCATCTGCCTTTGGCTCAGGTCATGGTCTTGGGGTCCTGGGATCAAGTCCCACATCAGGCCCCTGCTCAGTGGGGAGTCTGCTTCTCCCTTTCCCTCTGCCTCTCTCCCCCACTCGTGCTCTCTCTCTCCCTTAAATAAATAAATAAATAAATAAATAAATAAATAAATAAATAAATAATTCTCAATCTGGAAGAAGACAGAAAAGAATAAAGGGGCAAAGAACAGATGGAACAAACAGAAAACAAAGATGGTAGATTTACTCCAATTAAAGGCAGAGATTGTCAGACTAAATTAAAAAGTAAGCCCCTACAATATGCCACCTACAATACACTTTAAAAATAAAGATGAACATAGATAAAAAGTAAAAGAATAGAAAAAGATATGTACACTCTAGCACAATTTAAATGGCTATATTAATATCACAGTTCACTTCAGAGAAGGAATATTACCAGAGATAGAAAGGAACCTTACATATTGGAAAAGGGATTGATTAATCAGGAAGACATAATCCTAACTGTATATGCACTCAATTACAGAGTTTCAAAATAGCTGAAGCAGAAACTGACAGAACTGAAAAGACAGATAATTTTAAAATTAGAGATTTCAACATTATTTCAGCAAATAATAGGGCAAGTAGACCCCCTAAAAAGTCATACAAACAATAAGATTTGAATAATATTTGTCCTAATTGGCAGTTATAGAATACTTGGAGATTTCATCACTCCTCTCTCAGCAATTGATAGAACATTTAGAGAAAATGAATTAGTAAAGATTTACAAAATACAGTAAAGATACAAAAATATTAAAGTGTCTTTCAAAAAAGACACAATTTGACTGATATTTATAGAACACTCTACTCAACAAAAGCAAAATACACATTCTTTTCAAGTGTACATAGACTATTTACCAAGATAGGCCATATTCATAGCCATAAAACAAGTCTCAGTATATGTAAAAGGATTAAAATCATATAAAGTTGTTCTTTGACCATAGTGGAATTAACTAAAAATTAATAACAGGAAGATATATGGGAAAGTCCTCAAATATTTGGAAACTAAGTACAACTATGGTCAAATACCATGAGTCAAAGAAGAAATCACAAGGGAAATTAGAAAGTATTTTGAACTAATTGAAAAAGAAGATACAATTTATCAAGTTTGTGAGATGTAGCTAAAGCAGTGCTTAGAGAAAAATGAATAACATTAAATGCTTATATATGAAAAAAGAAAAATCTCAAATCAATGATCTAAGTTTCAGAAACTAGAAAAATAGGAGTGTTAAACCTAAATAACATTAGGAAGGAAATGAAAAAGATGAAAAGTTATTAATGAAATAAGAAATGAAAAAAAAATAGAGAAATATAAGAGAAAAAAATAGAAATAAAACCCAAAGCTGGTTCTTTAAAAAACAACAACAACAGCAACAGCAACAACAACAATTGACAAACCTCTAGCCCAGAGATGGCTAACATTTTCTATAAAATAGGGCCAGATAATAAGTATTTTACACTTTGTGAGCCATTCAATCCACCCAACTTGCAACTACTGAATTCTGCCATTGTAGCATGAAAGTGGGTATATACAATATCTAAACATATGAGTGTGGCTGTATTTTAATACATTTTATTTACAAGAAAAGGCAGCAAGACAGACCTAGTACAATAGGTAAAGTTTGCTCATCTTTACTCTAGCCAGACTGACATGGGAGAGATAGACCACAAATTACCAAAATCAGGAATGAAAAAGGGGCATCACTACAGGTTGTACAGATTCCATGATCAGCCATTCATCCCTGGGCAGTACTTATCCCACTTCCCAACCCTGTCTATTGAATAGGCCAGAATGTAGAAACCATGTGCCTTCAAAGCTGACATGCATTTTTTGAGTAACTAATTTATGTTAACAGGCAAAACAAAGATCCCTGCACTCCTGGACTTATCTTCTAATCAAGGAGATGGAGAATAAACAATGTGTAGATTACATTGTATGCTAGAAATGGTAAGAACTGTGAAGGAAAATAGGACACAGGAAGGAGAGTGGGAGTGCTGGGAGTTTTAAATGGTGTAAGATCCAGGAAGGTGTCATGGAGAAAGTAGCGTTTGAACAAAGATCTGAAGGTGGTAGTAGAGCAAGCCAAGAAGAATGTTCCGGGCAAAGGAAACAGCCAAGGCACAGGCCCTGAGACAGTGCCATCCCTGGCACATCTGAGGAACAGCAAAGGCCAAAATGGCTAGAGTGGAGTGAATAAAGGAGAGAGAGAAAAACACAGAGATCAGAGCTGTACCAGGGACAGCTCAGTGTAGGGCCTTACAGTCTATGATGCAGACTTGGGTTGGGAAGACCTGCAGTAAAGGGTTTGTGAACACTGCAGGGATGAGCACCATGAATAAAAGGAAAAAGATCAACAAAAAATTAGAGCAATAGTGGAGTCACTTCAAGAATTGGGCCTTTCAGACCTGGGATTAGGGAGGTGCTAGCAAGATTTCTCCTGCCTCCTTCCTGCTCAAGGAAATGTATTCTAGAGGGCAGAGGACACCTACCCGCCCATTCTCCATTTCTCGACATGCCATCAGGATCACCTAGACAAGAAGGGTAAGGGAAGAGGGGAGTGATTTGGGTTAGGGAATTGGGCCAAGGGAGGACTCAGAATGTTAGCCCCACCTCACGGTCCTCTAAGGCTGACCTTGACCCCAAACTCCCAGACCAGGCGCCAGAAGTCTAGCAAGGTGTGAGGCAGGGGTCCTTGTGTGGCGATGTAGGCCTGGCTTCCGTCTGTGCCCTGGTAAAGGCTAAGTTCATCACCAAGATCCTGCTGTCACCCCCTCCAAGTCCACCCCTTCCCTGACTCCCAGCCTGACCCGGATGAAGTTGCCATTGATGTAGTCGCCATGTCCCTCCTCCTGGAGCAGGGAGAGGATCACTCGTGTCTGATCATCTGCCAGTGGGAGAGGTGAGAAAAGTGCTTTGGGGTGATAGGAGCATCAAAGCCCTGATGGCCTCCTGGATGAAAGCCAGCAGGTTTACTGCACACCCAGCAGGGATCCCACCTGGGTGCACTTGTGAGCTGCTCAGGAGAAATGCAGCCATTGCAAGGATCTGAGAGGGAGTGCACTGGGAGCACAGTGGGGATGGACTGGACTGTCATGGGATGGAGGATGTGTGCAGAGCCTCACTGACTCCCTCTGGAAGCCCCCGACTTACAGGGCAGCACATCTTTGTAGCGGTTCTTCCTCACATTCCCTGGCAGACTGCCAGCCTCAGTGGAGCACATACAGTCAGTCTTCCATGCGGCTGAGCGGGCCTGGATGTCCTGGAGGAAGGCACCATTAGCAGACCCGGGAAAGGGAGGAGAGAGGAAGAGAGGAGCAAGGTCAGAGTTCTGGGGCACAGAGGCACTTGTAGGGATACAAGGTACATGGCCTGTGAGAGGTGAATGCAGACTCTTAGATAGCATGGTGCCTGGGTAATTGTAGTGATACAATAGTAATAGCAACTCAGAGCACCTTGTCTATGCCAGGCTCTGTGCTAATGACATTGAATCATTACAAGGTCACCCCAAAGTTAGTACTATTATTAATGTCCCCATGGTGTAGGTAAGAAAGCTGACGCACCACATGGTTGAGTGACTTGCCAAAAGTCCCACCCAGGAACTGGAACCGTGAGGGTTGCACTCAAACCTCTCAGCATCTACCCCCTAAACGTTCAAACTGTGTTACATTGTATTGTAAACAATAATTGTAATGGAATATGTATTTAATATAACAAACATGATGATGTATATGTGACAATATACAATGTATATGAATTATAATGTATAACATTACTTATGTAACAAAATATTACAGATACTTTGTTACTATTAGATTATTATAATTCGTGAAGTGTATTACCATCATATCAGCTATTCAAAATCAGACGATAATAAGTAACACCTACCAATGCCTACGACGCTGCATTAGCATTCCTTACACATGGCTTGCATCACGGCATTGTAATGTTTAGAATATTTATAACTAGTGACAAAGGATCCTACAAACTGAGCGCTCAAGATGTGCTAGGCGCTTTTTTACCCACACCAGTTCCTCAGGTCATTAGAGGTCGCGTTTTACCCAAGGAGAAACTGACGCCAGAGGACCCGGGTAAAGTACCCTAGGTCACAGCGCCTATTAGAGTCCGGCATCCACACCACCACCCCACTTCCCCCCACCCGCAGTGGGGCTTCTTGGTTCTTCTTCCCCTAGCCCCTTCTTCCACATGATCACACAAGTGATCACCAGGGTGCCTGGAGAGGCCCGGGTGACCGGTGTCAAGCGCAAGTGCGCTCCTGCCTTCCCTTGCTGCGCCGGCTTCTCCAGCCCCACCCAGTAGCGGGACTATTCCGGGAGCTGGATGAGGGCACAGGGACACAAGGGCGTGTGCGGCACCGCCCAACCCGGCCGTGGACTTCGCCCTCTGGGGTTCTGTGGGCAGAGGATGAGGACAGAGACAGAGGAGAGAGCGACAGAGAGGTGCCGGGGGGGAGAAAAATAGACCTTGAAGCGAGGAGACACCCTTGGACGCATAGAGAAAGGGGGTGGGGGGCGCAAAGCGCTGCAGGGCGCACAGGACAGACAACGGACAGCCCAGGACCAGGAGACTGAGCGCGCGGTTTGGCCGTCCACTCTCGCCCACTCACGCTGAACTCGCCGCCAAGGATCGCCCTCTCCCGGCCGCCTCGCGCCTTCAACTGCTCCAAGAAGCTCCGCGCAGCGTCCAAGTTGTGGCTCATGACGCCGTGTCCCAGAGAGGTCCAGTCCAGCTGCTGCGCTCCGCTCAGCTAGTAGCAAGAAAGCTGGAGGCGGAGGCGGCCTGCAGAGGCCCCGCCTCCTATCTTGCAACCCAATGGAAGCGCGCAACAGGCGGCAGGGCTCGCCCCTCGGCCAATGACATTCGGAGCTCGCCCCGGTACCGCCCACAGGCTCCGGGACCCAGGCAGCCTCGGGAGCCCTACGTCCTCTCCCGCTGGGCCTGGGAACTGAGTCCAGCGCAGGTGCTTCCCTTTTTATGCGCGCCGGGCATGTTGGCTGAGTCCGCACAATCCGCTGGATGCTTTCTCCTGCTTGTTCCCAGGATCCGCGCCCCTTCCTCCAAGGGCCCGCGTTGGTAGATGGCCTTGCATTCTCGCCTGGCCTCCCAGGTCCAGTCTCCCTGAGAGATAGACTGGGATCCGAGCCAGAGAGGCGGCGCGGCAGCTGTTAGTGGAGATGGTCGCAGAGATCCAGCTGCAAGTCCTGCCTCGAGGAGCCTGGGTTGGGGGCGTCCCTCACTGTGAGCTCCGGCGGCGGGGCCCGAGGGAGGTCACGGGAGGTTGCTGAGGTTGCCGCGGGGGGGGTAGGGGTTGGGGCACTGACACCCGGGCACCCCCGTTGTGAGAAAGACCGAATGGAAGCGTCTGTTTCTGTATCTCTGTATTTCCTGAGGTTCCTTTTTCTGGGTCGGGCTAGGAGGAGCTGGGGGCGCCAGGATCCTTTCTGAATTTAAGGATCTCAACCCTCATAAACATGCAGGGAAACAGAACTGAGGCCGTCAAAGTGGGTTCCAGGGGGAAAGATGTTCTCAAGGCTTTCAAAGAGCTTCTCTTTTTGCTGTCTCCACACCCTCAACTTCAGAAAATGCGCAGGAAAAGGCCAAGAGAACCACTTGGTGACCCAGTTCCCGGGGTCACCAAGGGGAGGCTGGAGAAAGCGGAGAGGAGCCTAGGGGTCCTGCCTGGGTAGATGGGCCAGCCCACCCCTCACCCAGCAGGGCTCCAGGAGTCATGGGAGGAATTTCTGGGGGTGTCACTGGAGGGGGTGTCTGTGGAGTCCAGTTTGAGGTCGTTGAGGTGTAAAAGGTTAACCAATGGGGTGAGGTGTACTTTAAGTGATTGAGGGGTCAAAAAGGTCATTGGTTCAGGTTGTGGATTTAATTAATTATGGATTATTAGAGTGTTGTTTTTTGAGTTAGGGATGGGCAAACTCTTTTTTTTTTTTTCCAAAAGACTTTGGTTTTTGGCTTTGCTGTCTCTGGTGTCTGTCCCAGCTACTCAACTCCACCATGGCAGTGTGAAAGCAGCCATAGGCCACATGTAAAGAAATGAGTGTGGCTATATTCCAATAAAACTATTTGTGGACATTGAAATTTTAATTTCATGTAATTTTCATGTGTCACAAAACATTTCTGTGTGTGTGGCCTGAGGCTGTGTAACCTGGTTTACTGACCCAGGTTTAAGTGACAGAAGTCAAAGTGGATGATCACTGGTTTTGTTTATTGAGGGGTTGGGTGGGGTCACCGTGGACTCAGTGTTTATTAGTTTCATCTCTAAGAGTTCAAAGATGGTCAGTAGTGATCACTGAGGATGGACATTTATAGTTAATTCATTGGAGGTCAGTGAGAGTTCTTTGGATGTTCATGGGCAACTGTCATCAGATGTTATTGGCAGCCATTGGAGGTCAGTGAGAGACTGTGAAAGTAGCTGAAGGGCTATTGGGATTTGGAGTGGTAGTTTAAGTAACTGAGGGATCAAAAGAAGGAAGGTCATTGAGGGCTCCTGCTCGGTGCACTATAGTGTATGTCAATGAAATCACTGAGATTTTGTGGATGGTCATGGGTTTTTGGAGACTTGGGGAGGTGGGATACAGAAGTCTCAGGGAACTTTGAGAAGATATGGATGTTCAATGGAGGAGTCATGGACACTCTTTAGTCTGAGTACTCATGGATACTAATGGCAGTCATTAGGGACTAGTGGATACCAGAGTAAATGAGGAAGAGTCACTGTGGGATCATGAAAAGTCTTTGTGGACCCTGGTGTTAGTGGATGTCATTGGAGGTCAAAGGTCACTGGAAACTGGTGGTACCTGGGGAGCAGATGCAACACTGAAGGGTCATTGGGCCATCCATGTCATCTATGGTGGTGACTGGGAGGCAGGAAGGCTGACCCAGAAGCTGGGGTCTGGCTAGCTGGGGATCTTCTGACCAGTGACTGAGGGTCTGTTTGTCCAGTGGGGGGATGTACCTATCTGTCCACCTGGCTTTTCGGGGTGATGTTTATCTTGCTAACGGCTTGGCTTTCTCATAGGCTGGGGTCTGTGGCAGGAGCTAAGCCTGTCAAGCTGAGGTCTGCCTGGCTAATTGACTGGGTAGGTGGGGTATCTCTTTGCTGGGGTAATGTCTGTCTGTCCTTGAGGGATTTTGTCTTTTGGTTGCCTGGGATCACCTAATTGGCTGACGCCAGGAAGGTGTCCATGTGTCTGACCACAGGTCTTTCTGGATGTCTGGCTGGGTATCTTCCCATTTGTTCAAGAATCTGTCCATTTATCTGGCTGTCTGTCCCTCTGGAGTCTTATTTGTCTCCCTGGGATTTTGTCCATCCAGAAGTCTGTCTAGCCAGGGGTCTGTGTGTCTGCCTATTTGGGGATCTTTCTATCTGGTTCAAAATCTTATGGCTTATGAACAGAATGGCTGAGGCTGTAGCCCACCTGTCATGCTTCCAGCTGGACTGGCTATATTTTTGGTTGCACGTTCACCCTAACTCCATGCCTGCCTCTCATTGTTTAATTTGTGTGCCCCGCTGACTATCCCTCTAGGTCTCTCCAGATATCCAAATGCTCCTGGCTTGCAATCTACTCAGCTCAGGCTGGTGTGGGGGATGGGGAGACCCATGGGAATTCCTCCAGTAGCCCAGCCTGTCCCACCTCTCCCTCCTCCCAGAGAATTGCATGCCATGTTCTTACAATGGGATTTGCTGCTGCTAGGGGCTCTTTTGTTCACCCTATTGGTGGCAATCCCATGAAGTGGGAGCAGAGGGCACTGCCCTTGAAGATCCTAAGTACCCTGATGCCCACATGCCACATGCCAATCTGCCTGATTGTCTGCTCATAGTGCTCACTCAACAGAGGCAAGTGAACTGGGTGCTGGAAGGTGCTTGGGTAAGCTTTCCTAATGCTGTGAGGAACCCAGGCTGAGCAGATGTTGCAAAGGGAAAAACTGTAACTTTATAATGGAGAAACATAGATACCACCTTAACTCAGGGAGCTTGTTGGGAGATACTTTGAGACTATCGATAGTATTACTGTACAGTTCTTCTCTGGCTTCCTTTTTTGATAGACCAAAAAGGGCAGAAGACATTTGAAAAAATTCTCCCACCGCTTCTGTTAAGAACCTGCAGGCAGGGTGGGCTGACCTGTGGGTCCATCCACAAATGTGGTGCTTAGCAAACAGGAAAAAGGACATTGACTCCAATAGGGGCAGCTTGTGCCCACCAGTGACTGCAGCTAACTACCTTTGGGAGGGCTTTTGTTATTCTCCCCTAACTCCTCAGGGGTTCTGGATTTCAGTGTTCTGAAATTGAGGATCCCTCCTGGTCCCTTTCTGAGAAAAAAAGCAGCAGCTTAGAACTGGGGGAACACAGCCCAAGGAGAAAGCCACCCTACCTACCATTTCTCAGTCCTGCTGTCAACCCACATGACCTCTCTGTGGAGGCTGATTTCTACTACTGGGAACTGCCCTGTTGTTCTGCTTCACAGAGGGAGGGGGAAAGCCCTCTTCCTCATCTTTAAAAAATTACATCCTTAAAATGTTCATACCAACCAGCCCCACTCTTCCAAGGCAGAGCCTGGGTATCTTCATCACCCAGAGTGAGCCCCAGATGCTAGTACATGCCTTTGGAGGAAATAAACTCAGCCCTGGGCTCTGTGCCAACAGCTCCACTGCTGTAAGCTTTAGGCAAACAAATGCTCTGACAGTGATGCTGGTAGCATCTTGGGGCCTCTGGTCAGGTCACCCTGCATCCTTGGCTTGCAGCTTCCACACCCAACTTTAGCTTAGCCAGCACTTTATTTGGAAAAGACCAACTAGTCACGATCTTTTAAGCTTAGTCTGGCTGGAGTTCTGCATAGCTAAGGGCTCTTCTGTGGGTGCTGAATGCAGAGCCCATGGCGTCACAACCAAAGGGAGGTATGGATCTTCTCCATCGCTTTCTGCCCCTCAATTATAAAACCAGAGAGAAGTTAAGTGCACATCTATGTCTGGGCAAGTATGCACATCTCTGGAAGGATTCCTGTAATGAGACCAAGAGCAAGGGCAGGGGGCATCTTACGCTGCTGCCGCTGCTCAGTGTTCTGAAGTCCTAGCCAATGCACTGTGGCAAGGAGAAAGCAAGAGTGGGGGTCTGTCAAAAGTACTGTGGAACTGGCACATGGCATGCATAATCAGGCTAGAGAGTTCTAAAACCAAAAAGGCTTATAAGAAAATTTAATAAGGTATCTAGTTGAAATATAATACACACACACACATCACACATATACATACAGAAATCACTTTCCGATATACCAGCAAAAATGAATTTGAAACTGTAATGAAAAAAAAATCTCCTATTAATTTCTTGAAAAATAGGCACCAAGTTCCAAACCCCTATTGAATTAATAGAGCTAAACAATGATATTAATGTCTGCTACCATCACAAAAAAGACACCCCACACATTATCATCCTCCTAGTAAAAGAACACAACACTCCACCAAGTATTCCCACCAACAAAATTTAAACCTGCACCTGATTGAGCCTTTAGATCTAAATGTTAATTCAGAAGAAATAGAAGGGCACAGGAAAATGTTAAATGACACAACAGGGACAAGATCAGAGACATCCACACTGTGGAAACTCTGTAACAAATAAACCAGCTTCCTAATTGAATAAATTACAAAGAAAAAATAAAAAAAGAGAGAGAATCCTATAGGTTAAAAGAGACTTAGGATGTATACACAAATACTTACGGCAGCATTATTCATAATAGCCCCAAAGTAGAAACAACCCAAGTTTCATAAAGTGATAAACAGATAAATAAAATATGGTATATCCATACAATGGACTATTACTCAGCAGTAAAAAGAAATGAAGTACTGATGCATGCTACCACAGGGATAAATTTTAAAAATGCACGCTAAGTAAAAGAAGGCAGTAAAAAAACACCACATATTGTATGATTCCATTTGTATGAAATGTCCAGAATAGGCAACTCTATGGACCAAAAGTAGATTAGTGGTTACAAGGGCCTGAGGGTGGAGGGATGGTTGAGGGGAATGGGAAGTGACTAATGGGTACGGGGTTCCTTTCAGAAGGGACAAAAATGTTCTAAAATTAGATTGTAGCAATGGTTGCACAATCCTATGACAATGATAAAAAAGTTTAATTGTATATATATTTTTTAATTGTATACCTTAAATGGGTGAACTGTCTGATATGTGAATTGTATCTTAATAAAGCTATTTAAAAAGAATGACAAGTGACTTTTCAATCATTTGCAATGAATGGACCTCATTTGGATCCTAGTTCAAACTAACATACTGTAATTGGGGAAAACTCAACACTAACCATATTTGAAATAACCTATTTGGAATATATAATATATAAAATATATATTTGGAATAATTGGTTCTTTAGGTGTGATAATGGTATTGTTATTCTTGTTGACTCCTTATCTTTTGGAGATACATACAGAAATAGTCATGAATGAAATGACATGACGTCAAGGATTTGCTTCAAAATAAACAAGTGAGTGGATATAGGGAGTAGTAGGTGGGGCTATGAAGGAAACCAGACTGGTCAACATTGAGGTGGGCTCATGGACTCACTGTATGGTCCTCTCTGCTGTTGTATGTTTGAAATTTTGCACAATTAAAATATTTAAATCAATCAATATAGAGGTGAACAATCATTTCTATAGAGAAGAGAGCAAACAGGTCAGAGACAACACACACATACAAATGGCCAATAGTATTTGAAAAGATGCACAACCTCCATCATAATTAAAGAAATACAAATTCAGCTGGGGAGCCATTTTGCACCTAGAGCTTGGCCAAGATGAAAAGTCTGATAGTACCAAGTGCCAGCAAGGACACAGAAACAGGCACTCAGATCTACTGACAGTGGCCAGGACAGCCTCTCGGAGGACAATTCAGCAGCATCTATGATCATTTTAAAGACAACATTCCACTCAGAGGAATTTATTCATCAGATATACTCGCATAAGTATACACAAAGGTATGTTCAATGATGTTCTTGAAGCAAGGTTTCCGGTAATAAAAATTAGAAAACAACTTAAATGTGCAGGTATTAAATAGGAGGTGGATCCACGTGTACTGGATACCCTTGATAACCTAGAGGCAGCTGAAAGAGATCATTAAAGGGAAAGACAGGAAGTTCCAGAATGGTGTATACAGCATGATTTTTGGGTTAAAAAATACCATGAAGAGAAAACATCTGGCCATATATATATATTTTTAAGTCAATAGTCCATAGCTTTTGGAGAGTACAGTGGAATTGTTGGGGGCACAGGAAGGAGGAAGGTGATTTATTTTTCACTGTGCATTTCTGTTGTTTTTTTTAACTTGAGGGTGTGTTACTTTTGTAATTTAAGGAAGTATCAGTATTAGAGAAGTATTTACAACATCTTCAAACTCTTGAAGCCAATCAGACAAAATCAAAGTGTCTTCCCTGCACTCCAAAGAAAACTGGGCAGAGAACCCAGATGGGAGCTCACGCAAGTGGTCAACAAGTAAATGAAATGTCTACCCACAGTAGCACTAAATTCTCCCTCCTCGGGGCACCTGGGTGGCTCAGTCGGTTAAGCGACTGCCTTCGGCTCAGGTCATGATCTTGGAGTCCCAGGATCGAGTCCTGCATCGGGCTCCCTGCTCGGCAGGGGGTCTGCTTCTCCCTCTGACCCTCTTCCCTCTCGTGCTCTCTGTCTCTCATTCTCTCTCTCTCAAATAAATAAATAAAATCTTTAAAAAAAATAAATAAATTCTCCCTCCTCCCTGGATCCTCGGCACACCGTTCCCTCCAGCAAGGCACCAGGTGAATGTTTACCCTCCTGGAGATAATGCAGTTCATATACCAGCACAAGGCCCTCCCCCTTCCTTCTGCACACTGGTAGCATATCATATATGGCATGTCACCATGCTTTTTATTCAACACTTTATCTTGAGGTGCTCAGTGGCTGCAGTGTTCCACTCTGTGGATACATCCTAATTTATGTAACTTCAGTGCTACTGATGGACATCCAGGCTGTTTCCCTGCTTTTGCTGCTACAGACAACGGTACAGATCCTTGCACGGTGACCACTGTGTACATGGTGTGCAGGTTGGGCACATTCCTAGGTCTGGCTATGGGATCAAAGTAGAAATTATAAAATTTCCCCACAGTTTTACATCTATTATACAAAACTCCCTACACCTTTATGGACCATATTGAACCTTCCTCATCTTTGCCAATCTGATAAAAACGGTCTCCTGCTATAAACTTTCTGGTAGTAAATATCAAAAGGTTTAGACTTGCACATCTCCTCGGATCAGAAATTCCACTTCTAGGAGTGTACCCTAGGGAAACAATAAGGGATAGTGGGCAAGATGTTCACTGCAACCAGTTTGGTGGACCAATGCCTAAAATGTACCTCATATTGTGCTTGAATTTTCACTTCTTTTTTGTACCATGAACACATTCTCTTTCCTCTTTTTTTACCACCACCCTTTGGCCCTAACTCTCAATGGCTTTCAACCACCATTAATGGTTGGCACGTCTCCTTTGTCAACGTTAAAAATAAAACCGGCGTTGTTTTACCAGCAAAAAATGGGTTTATTTGGGAATAGCAGAGAATTGCAATCCAAGACAAGCCTGGTAAGGCAAAACCATAGGCAAGTCCAGAGAACAAAAGAGAGGAATGCTCTTTTACAGAGGAAAGTGAGAAGTAGGGAGGGCTGTTATAAACAAAAAGTCCCTTAGAGTAAACTGGGAGTTCAAAGTATAGTGGCTTTTCATTGGCTGAGTTGTGACAGTCTCTCATCGGCGGGGCTGTTGCCGGAGGAGTAGAAAACCTTTCTTTCTCCTGCTGGGATACCAAAGTAGTAGCTAAAGTAGCAAGGACTTACAAGGTTTCTCTTCCATTTGGGTCTGCAATTAAGGAGTTTAGGAGTGGTAGGGCGTGAGATCGCTCCCTGCTGGCTTTCCAATTTTATTGTAAAGGAGGTTCCCTTTTATTTTCACACCTCAACCTTTTTATTGAAGATTTTTAACAACTTAACAATATGAAAAATGCTTTAATAACAACAGCAGACATTTGTAATTATTTTCCTTTTAATCCTTTACTGTAAAAAACTTAAAACATATCAAAGTAGAAAGAATATTGTAACAAACCCCCGTCTGCATCACCTAAATGTGACAATTAGTATTTTGCTTCAGTTTTTCCCCCTCCGCTGAAGCATTTTCAAACAAGTATCAGGCTGATATTTCACCCCTAAATACTTCACTATATATAAAAACTAAGAACATTTTCTAAAGGAACTCCAATGTTATATTGTTACCCAATAGATTAGCAGTAATTCTTTTAAAACTTCTGTAACTTTTTTTTTGTTTGTTTTTTAATTTTTTTTATTTATTTGCGAGAGAGAGAATGAGAGACAGAGAGCATGAGAGGGAGGAGGGTCAGAGGGAGAAGCAGACTCCCTGCCGAGCAGGGAGCCCGATGCGGGACTCGATCCCGGGACTCCAGGATCATGACCTGAGCCGAAGGCAGTTGCTTAACCAACTGAGCCACCCAGGCGCCCCAAAACTTCTGTAACTTTTCTTTTGAAATGTCATGTTTATATAAAAGTTGCAAAAACAGGGCACAGATCTCTCATGCCCTTAACTTGGATTCCCCACATGCTAATATTTCTGAATACTGAGAATACTAGAACACGAAAATCAGTTGCAGACATGACACAGGGCTTTTCCTGGTCACAAAGGCCCTCTACTCTCCCTGGGCCACTGCTCTCTGGCCAGAGGAGATGCTCCAAATGGTAGACACCAAAGCCCACGCCCACTCCTGTCTCCTCCCTTGTCCTTCACATTTCAAAACCCTACAAGAACTGATTTCTTCCCAAAAAAGTCAAATAAAAGATGCATAAATATCCCTTTAAGCACTGTACCAAGCCTCAAATCCAAGGCTCCCTGTGAGTCCTCAGGATATTATCTGTGCAATACACAAGGCACTACAGTGGACATTTCCCACAACTTATTTCGTGCTTTAATTATTTTATTGACTCACTCTACAAATTCCCCTGCTCAAACATCCAGGCAAAGCTGTGCCTAAGCTGTCCCCAGCAGCATCACAGTGACCACTTCTGACCCTAGGATGGTGACTCAAGAAGTAGAACATTTTAAATGCTAAGAAACTCTACCAAACTGCCATCTGAAAATCCTTTACCTACAGGTTCTTCCACCAGCACAGTATGAGGGGTCCTGTTTCCCCCAGTATCATTTGACAGTACATACCATTCACATCCAATGGCTAAACACAGCTGATGAGCAAAACGTGGACCCAACGTCTTTCATAAAGCCCCCCACTACTGATGAGGCCAAGTGTGTTGACTTCTCTGAGGAACTTGAAAGAATTACACTCAAAGACTTCTTTAGCAGTGGAAGCCACAATAAAATGAATAATAGTTTGCACAAAGGCCTGCTCTGAGACTTCTGTGCTGTTATTAAAAAATAAAACACCAGTGACTAAGGGCCTGCTCTAGGCTTGTGAAATAGTGAATGCAGCCCGAGGCCTCATGGTGCTCACCATGAGGATGCTCAGAGTAAGCAGAGGAGCATCCTCATGGTGCTCACCATGAGGATGCTCAGAGTAAGCAGGGGAGCATCATCCTCATGCCTGTGATGTCTGCAAGAGGTACAGAGGGATCCAGTAAACAGGAAGGGCAGGAGCCCCACAGCTACTGAAAGTGAGGAATGACGACGTGTAGTCAGACGAATGGTGGCCCCAAAAGATATGTCCACAGCCTAATTCCTGGAGCCCGTGATCTTATTCGGAAAAACAAAAAGTCTTTGCAGATGTGATTAAGCTCAGAATCTTTAAATGAAGAGGTCATCCTTGATTTTCTGATGCGCTATAAATCTAAGGACAGGTGTCCTTATAAGAGACACACAGAGGAAACTTGACAGTAGAGAAAGACCACGTGAAGACAAAGACAGAAACCACAACAATGCAACTACAAGCCAAAGAATATTAAGGATTGTCAGTAGCCACCAGAAGCTGGAAGAGGCAAGTAATGGAGGAGGGGTTGGGAGTGGATCCA
The DNA here is from genome assembly GCF_002201575.2 of Neomonachus schauinslandi. Taxonomy (NCBI): domain Eukaryota; kingdom Metazoa; phylum Chordata; class Mammalia; order Carnivora; family Phocidae; genus Neomonachus; species Neomonachus schauinslandi. The sequence continues at coordinate 80,750,218 of NC_058405.1, forward strand.
ACACTTTGATCTGACTTCTGGCCTCCAGAATTGTGAGAGAATAAATCTGTTGTTTTAAGCCACCCAGTTTGTGGCAGTCTGTTTTGGCAATCCCAGAAAACTAATATAAACATCATACTACTTCTACTTTGTATGTATTTTGGAATTTCCATAACTTGCATAGAAGTTTTAGTGGCGTATCCTTCATTTGTGAGCTGAGGTTATGTCAAGGTGAGAGAGGCTCCGGAAGGCCCTAGATTCACATGAGTGGGGCCAGAAGTCACAGACATCCCTGTGAAGTCCTATTGCCTGTTCTCCATCAAGACTCCTCTCACTAGGCCACTGTTGCTCCCGGAACCCTTATGAGCACGTCCACCTCAGGGTCTTTGCATGGGTCATCCAGGTGGTCCCTGCTGCTTCATGCCATCCTGTAGCTTTCAGGGCATCTGCAGAGGTCTCCCCCACTCTCCATCCCCCTGCCTGAGTTGTTTTTTCATAGGCCTGCCCCAAGTGGTGTGATCGCTTTCTTACTTAATGTTATACCCCCCTCCACGTCAACTTGGGGGCATGCTGTAGGGTCCTGACACATGTTCTGTGTAAAACCAAGGTCTTTGGGTACATACCAGTCCCAGTCTGAGATGGGCTCTCACAGGGCCCCTGACTCCCAAGTGACAGCAACACCAAATCTCCCAAACCTTTGCTATGGCTAAGGGGCAAGCCAGCAGGTTGGGCCTGCCTTGTCCTAGGCACAATGTCAACAGCACACCTGCAAATGTCTCTGAGCTGTCAGCTCCCCACCTAAGAAGACCCAGTGGAAACTGTCCCTCACACTCAGCCTGACAGTGGGCTTGTCCTGACCACACAGAGGCAGAGGGGGTGGTGTGGCACACAGACTTTATTCTGACCGCTCCCCGAGTCCTGGGTCCAGGCCCACGTCCTGACCAGCGAGCGGGTTCACTCAGCACTCAGAAAGACCCTCTTGCGTGCCGTGTTGGTGTATGGGTGCCAGCGCCACTCCACGTCGGCTGTGGCCTCCTGCTCCAGCGTGCCCAGGCGGATCGTGTACACTGGGGGGCGGAGATGGACACATTGCCACCTACGCCGCCAGCACCCCCCCACCACCAGAAGGGCAGGGAAGCCCCAGACTCACACTTCAGTTCAAAGCGAGGTCCGACCTCGGTCAGCTCCACACTGCGGTGGCTGGTCTTCCTATACACATGGTGCCTGAGGCAAGGGGAGGCAGGGCATGGGTAATGGAAGACAGGGAGCAGATGTGGGTCAGTAACAAACAGCAGTGGGACACAAAGGTCAGGACACTATTCTGAGGCCAGCCCACGGACCTACCGGAAGGAGATATAGTCATCTTGGTTCGCGAAGGTGATGACCCGGTGGCTGTCATCTTTGGGCACAGGGAATAGGTAACGGAGTATGTCGGAGACCTGGGTCAGAGGGAAGGAGAGTGGCAAATGCCCAGCCGGGAACTCCGTGCCCCCAGCCCTCATCACCCCGTGGACCCAGACTCACCCGCTTGCCTAGTCGGGAGGAGAAGCCATGCATGATGAGGTGAGGCTTGGCCTCGGACACGGTGCCCAGGTCAGGGATGTCGTGCCGCATGACCACATTGCACAGTGTGAAGTAAGCAGTAGGGCCGAAGGGCAGGTGGCTAACAATGAGCCCCACTGGTGGGGCCAGGCGGGCCGTCAGAAACCTTATCTGCTCTCAGACAACCACCCCAGCAGACACCCTGTTCCCACCCACAGTATTACCAGGTGTGCCTCGATGCTCATGGACAACCAGCAGGTCGGTGACACCATTGGCTTTGCAGGCTCGCACCAGTGCCCCTACCTCATGCCGGCCACGGTTCATGCGTTGGGCACCTGGGAACACCAACTTCAGCTCCTGTACATGAACTTGAGTTAGGACTGGGGCCACTAGTGCCTTAGCACCTCCCACTCACTTCCCACTACTGGTACCTTTGCAAACATCTTGAGGCGGGAACTGGGGTCTCGGGAGGTAGTGATCATGACCTTAGGGTCCTCGACCCCTGCCCATCGATATTCATCATCCATGTGGTTGGTCACACCTGTCAGAGCATGAGAGGCAACAACAAGACACTGTCTTGGGAAATAAAATGCTAACTTGAGGGTGGCTGAATCTGTCTAGAGCAGCACTGTCTGACAACACCTTCGACGATGAACATAAAATGCTCTATATCTGCACGGAGCAAGAGGGTGGCTCCCCAGCCACATTGGCTATAAACACAAGTATGACTGACAAACTAAATTTTTAATTTTGATTTAATTTTAGTTTATTTTTTTATCACAGAGGGCTAATGGCTACCACCTAAGCGCAAGTCTAGATTCTGTTAAGGCCAAAGGTAACAGACTCCTTTTCCTCATAACAAAAATTCATAAAGTCTGTGATACCTTTAATATTTATTGAATAATGCAATGAATGAAACATCTGGGTGTTAATGAAGTGCTGGGACCTGGGGACATGGCAGTGAACAAAACGGACACGGTCTTGCCTCAGCAGAGTTCACATTCTAGTAAGGGGGGCAATTAACAGACAAAACAGAGTAAGTGGGATAATACTGTATGTTATATAAACGAAACTGGGAGCACTAAGAAAGAGCTTTCCTGAGGTGCCATCTGTGCAGAGTCATGAGGGCATCTGGGAGACAGTTTTGCAAGGAGGAGCTCCACAGCCTTTCCTTCAAGGTGTCTGCGGAATGAGACGGAAGCCAGCAGGCTCAAGTGTAGGGGGAGAAGCTGGCCCAGTGTCAGGAAAGTTTACCTTCACCGCCGGCGTCATCGAACTCCAGGGAACCCTGTAAGGCCAGAGCCTCCCTGCGTAACTCGGTGGGAATCAGGCGATTCTCTGCAGGGGGAACACAGAGGGGCTGAGTAAGACACGTGCATGGAGCCCTCAGTTTATATAACACTGTGGCTTACAAAAACTGTAGACTTTATTAGAAAGTATCCTTTTCACTCCTTTCTGTGCAGAAAGGTGATACACGACTTTTTTGGCAGGGGGAAGACAGAGACAAAACTACTTTTGTCTACATGCCAACCTGTTAATAATGGTTGCAGGAGATTTCATTTTTTATGGTTCCTGAGTCTCATGGTTTTAGGGCTTTCTAAAATATTTAGTTGCAAGTATATACTGCTTTTGTAATTAGAAAAAAATTAACAAACTAAATTTTAAAAGAACAAATACAGAGTGCTCTTTCTGTATGAAGGTGGACCAGAAACCCTGAAACCCTCTGACAACAAAACTGCTAAACCTGATGCTTTGGGTCAGAGGTTTCCTCTGTGAACTAAAGCTAGACTTGGTTAAAAAAGGGCTGGGCTGTGGGCATGCCCACTTTGGAGTACAGAGCTCAATATGAACACGCCCTTGGAACCAGCAGGTCTTTCCAATATGCCCTGGAGAAATTCTTGCACATGGAAGAGAAGGTTCATAGCACCAATGCTGTTCCTAACTGCCCCAGACTAAAAAATGAGGTCAACATCAACCACAGGGAAATGGGAGCCCCCACTACACTCAATAGATCTTAGAAACAATGCTGAATGAAAACATAAAGCTGGGAAAGAATACATACAACCTAATAACTACTTTGAAAACTGAAAACCAACCCCGTATGATTTAGGGATACAAACAAGTACGATAAAAGCACAAAGAAAAGCAAGGAAATGGCTTATTTTTAAACAGTATCCTGTATTGTGGTTATCTGAGTTGGGGAAAATATTCTTGAATTTCAATATATTGAGCATTTTTTATTAATAATGTGGGCAGATAGGTCACAGGTATTTAATATAACGCTTAAGGTAAACATATACTCACATACCACATGCACTTTATATGTTTAAAACACAGAAAACCAAAGTGAATTTAAAATAATCAGAGGTAGTAAGCTGATGTACCATCCAGATAGGAAACAAAGTTCTACACAAGAACCCACACAAGAACCAAGAAAATAGGGATAAATATAACATTTCCATTCAGGCATGCTATCACTCTTCATTAGTATGACAAATAAAAAGTGGAGAAAATATTGCAAAGTTAGATCCTAATTCACAAGTCGAATAAAATTAAATTCTCAACGGTTTAATGCTTTTAAAATACAACGGAATCATAATAACGCTAAAAAGACAGTAAGATATTCTTGTTATTTTGTACTGAAGAAGGTAGCAAAAAAAAAAAAAAAAACAATGGGGGTAGGTGCGGGAGGGAGAACATCTATAGGACAACGTAAAAATTTAAAATTTGGGAAGAACTAAACACACTATAAACAAAACTAATAGGCAAACTGTAAAATCTGGATACCGCAGCATATACGACAAGATATGAAATTTATAGCATCACGGAAGGGACATTTGCAAAGACAAAAGACAAGGAAAAAGGCCAGTAAATACTTGAAAGGATGCTCAGCCACACAAACACTAAGAAATGCTAATATAAACGCGTTTTATACCATTTGGTCTTTTATTCCGTTAGATTTTAAAATGCAAACAAATGGTCTTTTTTTTTTTAATTTATTTATTTGACAGATAGGGGGACAGCGAGAGAGGGAACACAAGCAGGGGGAGTGGGAGAGGGAGCAGCAGGCTTTCCGCGGAGCAGGGAGCCAGATGCGGGGCTCGACCCCAGGATCCCGGGATCATGACCTGAGCCGAAGGCAGACGCTTAACGACTGAGCCACCCAGGCGCCCGCAAACCAATGGTCTTTTATAACGACAGGTCTAGACCTCCCCCCCGCCCCCCCTCCCCCCCGCTGGGGGCGCTGAGACGTGCCTACCTTCCAGGGCGCGCCGAACCTTCTCCTTCCTCTCCTGGGCGGTTCGCAGCGACTCCTCGCGGGCCTTGCGGTACAGGTACTCCCGGCGAAGGCGGGCCTCACGACGCAGCTAGGGAACAGAGGGTCGGATCAGCCTCTTTCTCGCCACGCACAGCCAGGCCCCGGGGGCCACCAGCCTTACCAACCCCAAGCCTAGGAATCATCCCCAGCCCTGCGCGAGTCCCCAACATCAAAAACAGGAGCTCAGACATCTCTCCTACCATCCTGAGCGCGACTTCCACGTGAGTCCAGGAGAATGCCGGGGCAGCGTAAGCAACGCCACCCTCGATTCTGCCCTCAACCAAGATGGTCGCTGGAGGCTTCGCTACACTCTGCTACTGTCGAGAGTGCCCAATGTTAAGATGACGGAGGGTGGGTTGGGAGTCGCAAGGCGATTGGCCAATCTGGAGGCGCATGCTTATTGGAACAGCCAGTAGGCTGGCGTCAAAACTTTGTCACGTCGCTAGGATCGCCCTTACTAAAGATGTCGGTGCATGGCTTCATTACTTATCACTGCTGTGCAGGATGCCCAATTTTAAGATGATGAACCGCTAGAGTAATCATAACTGGCGGTTCGAAATGACCCAGCAACTGTAAAAGCATAGCGGTTGACTGGAGGCTCGCCTACCGGCTCCTGGAATTAAAGCATCTTCTCCCTTAAAATGGCTGCCATACAGCTATACCTCTTCCATCACCACAGCTATCGCCCTACTATTAAAATGCGGCCTCTTATCGCTTCTCGGCCTTTTGGCCAAGTTCAAGTGTAAAATGCGGCCTCTTCCTAAAGCGACTCGGAACCACCCACAGCTCTAGCCAGCTCTAGCCGACTGTTCCGTTGCCTTACACCCTTCGGAGAACACAGCTAGTCAATTCTGGGTCGCTGTTCCCAAAAGCGCTTGCCTTTAGAAACGTTGGGCAACTCGGCCCACGGCTGGGAACGCCCCTTGAAGGTGAGCCTATTGGTTGTCATGGCGGTATGGCGAGCGGCGATTGGGCAACCTGTGAGGAGACTGGTACCAGACCTCAGTACCGTGGACCCATGGCTGCGCGGGACGTAAGGGCGCAGGTGGACTCGCTCCTTCTGCAACTGCTCCGGGACCTGGAAGAACTGGAGGGGAAGCGGGCGGCATTGAACGCTCGGGTGGAAGAGGTGGGATCTTGGGGAGGGAGGGATGGGCGGGCATGCGGAGGTAAACTGAGTTTCATCGCTCTCCTCGTATCCCAGGGCTGGCTCTCGCTCTCTAAAGCTCGCTATGCCATGGGTGCCAAGTCTGTAGGTCCTCTGCAGTATGCCTCCCGCATGGAGCCTCAGGTCTGCGTCTACACCAGGTGAGGAGCCGTGCATGTTGGAACGGGTGGGCGGGCAGGGTCCAGGCTGGGGCCTCCAAATGTCGATCCTACCTTCTCGTTCTTCAGCGAGGCCCAGGACGGACTCCAGAAGTTCTGGGTGGTGAGAGCCAGCGCCCAGACTCCAGAAGAGGTGGGGCCTCGTGAAGCAGGTGAGTCCCCCTTTTTTCCCGTCAGGGCGTCCTCCCGATGTCAAAAACAAAATGTACACGATAATTGAGGAGATGATTTTATTAAGAGTGTTGCGATGGAGAGAGCGTCCCAGATTGGAGGATCACAGTGTCTCAGCAGGCTGTTTTTTAGTTTTGTTTTTGTTTTTGTTTTTGCTTTAGACTTCTGTAGGGAGAAATAGACAAGTTATAGGTGATGTCCTTTACAGTTGAGATAGTTTTGCAATTGGGGGAAACTTCAGTCAGTTGAACAGAAAATGTTTATATGTCTGGTTTCAGAGGGACAAACTTCTAATCTCAATCATTTATGAGACGAACGGGAAGTTGGAGGGTCTGTCTGGCCTTTCAGCATGTTCAGGCAAAATGGGAAAAGTCAGTGTGTGGCTCCTTGTTTACCTTGTGGTAAACAAGGGGGTCATCTGCTGATCTTGTGAGAGTCATGAGGAGTGGTCTGGGCATCTCATCTGAATCACAAAGGGAAGGGTTGTTCTTTGTGGTAAGCTGTTTTCTGGAACATAAATGGTTGGAGGGATTTTCCAGCCTTCAGTGTTTGTCAGGATCATGAGCTCAGATCAAATTCAACATTGTCACAGAGAAGACAAGCACAGGTAATGAGACCCTCAACCTCCAGTCTGTCTTTCTCCAGCTTTGCGCAGGCGCAAGGGTCTCACCAGAACCCCAGAGCTGGAGTCCTCCCCAGCCCCCCGGGACCCTCTGAACTGGTTTGGAATCCTCGTTCCTCACAGTCTGCGTCATGCCCAAGCCAGCTTCCGGGAGGGTGAGTAGACTTCTATCTGCAGGAAGAACTTGAGTACTAAAGCCATGCCTGGCTGGGGTTAATCGGCAAAGGGTTTTCCAGGTTTTCTCCATAGCAGGCTTTTTTTGCACACCTGCTGTTTTTTCCAAAAAGCATTTACTGGCTGTTGGCAGTGTTCCAGGCTCATGCTAGGTGCTGGAGATACAGCAGGAAACAAAAGAGATAAACACCCCTCATGGAATGTTTATTCTATTGAGGGGAGAATGAAAACATGCAAATAAATAAGTAGGCCCATATATAATACCAGGTAGTGAGAATTGTTATGGAAAAATAAGATAGGGTATGGTGGATGGAATGGGACAGGAGTGGGTGAGGGTACCTATTTTACGAAGGGTGGCCTGGAAAGGACTCTCTGAAAAGATGGAGAGAACTTTGTGGTTGATCTGGGGGATCAGTGCTGTAGGCAGAGGGACCAGCCAGGGCAAAAGCTTTGAGGTGAGATCATGTTTAGGATGGCAGAGAGGAGGCCAAATGGGTTGGAGTGGAGTTTATGTAGCAGGGAGTGCCAGGAGCTCAGGTCAGAGGTGGCTGGGCTCAGGTGATTTGAGGTACAGGCCCTGATGAGGACTTTGGGAGTCATGGGTGGCTCTGAAGAGAGGGGGGCACAGTTGGACCCACAGAGTGATAGGAAGACTGTGGTGCTGGGTGGGAACAGACAAGAGCAGAGGGAGGAAGCAGGTGACGGGGAGCAGCCAGGCTTGAGATGCAGGTGGAGGCAGTGAAGGAGAGGGTAAGTAATGGGAACCTGCATGTTTTGAGAATAGAAGCCACAAGATTTACTGACAGATCAATTTGAGAGTAAGGGAAGGAGAGGAATGAAGCCTGAGCCCACAGATTCCAGCAGGAACACCTGAGGGAATGAAGTTGCCCTCACCTGGTGTGAGAGAGCTGCAGCCAAGGGTAAGTCAGGAGTTGGGTGAAAATATGTTCCTAGTGCTGTGTGGTGGAGACTGTGCTCGGGTGTCTGGGCACATGCATCTGAGTTTGGAGGAGACCTGGGCTGGAAAGAGAGATTTGGGAGCCCACTGCATAACACTCGTGTTTAAATTCCCAAGTTGCTGACACATACACAGCATTTAAGCTGAGATCAGCAGAGGGCCTCAAAATGTGGACAGAAGGTGGGAGGAGGAAGGGGAGAAACCACTCGAGGAGACTGAGAAGTAGTGGTGAGGCAGGAGCAACAACCAGAGGATGAGAGATCCCAGAAGCCAAGAGGAGAAAGTGCTTCCTGGAGGGAGGTGAGCAGATATGTGGCCAGCTCTGCTGTCAGGCAGGTAGGCTGAAGACTGAACTGGCGAGTGGACTGGGCACGGAGGGCCCAGAAGACTGTTAAGCAGAAGCATCAGGCAAAAGCCACCTAGATGTGGATCCAGAATGTGGAATACTCCTGGGGGCAGAGAACACAGAAAGAGAGAGGGCGAGAACAGTGAAGGACTATTATAATGAAGGAAAGAAGGAAGGAAATGAGGGCATGCAACAGTGTTTTTTAGTCCCTGGTGGGTAATATAAGGGAGTAAAGAAAGTCTGTTGAAGAGGTGACATTTTAGTAAAGATCTGAAGGAGGTGAGGGTGTGGGTCTAGTGAGGTTCTGAAGCAGCCAATGCAAGGCTCTTGAAATATTTTAGGAATAGTGTGGAGGCCAGAAAGTTCTGGAGCCTTTCCAGTACCTGGAGATATTCAGAGCCCCCTGAGTCATGTGTCACATCGAGGATACCATGGTGACAATCTTCTCTCTTCCTCTAGGCCTGCAGCTGGCTGCAGACATGGCCAGCCTTCAGATCCGGATCGACTGGGGTCGAAGCCAACTCCGGGAGCTCCAGGAGAAACTCAAGCAGCTGGCGCCTGAGTCTGCCTGACTTGTGACCAGAGGCGGGCAGTGAGCACAGCTGTTCTTTGGTGTGGCTGCCTTATCTCAGGCCTTCTTCCTTCACAGATTGCCCCTGCCCCTATTCCCACCCCAACTAATCCCTGCTCCTTAAAATTTCTCTGGTTTGCATGTTTCTAGCTTTGTTAGGTGTGAAAGTTTGAAGAGGCAAACTGAATAATGTTGAAAGTCACTACTGTGAAACCACTTTTAAGCTTGTATTCTCCTAGGACACATTCATGTGGAGCAGGGGCAAAGCTGTTAGGTTAGTTCATAAATAACCAGAACAGCCTCATGGATATATCAGCTGTGGCTTCTTTACAGGATGAAATACTGCACAGTTAGTGGCAGGGAAGGACAACAAATAGGTGCTTCAGTTTCACTAGATTCTCAAAACTAATTTTGATGTAGGAAAAAAAGCAAACATGGCTAACAAATCAGGACAGTTTGATTCCATGTCAATAAAAAACATGAACACCTAAGTAGATAGGTAGTCCTTGACAGGTTTTAAGCCAGAAAGTAGAAAAGATCTGACTTAGATTTTCAAGGGAACTCTAGGAACTCTTCCTTTATCTTTATAGGAGACTGAGCTGCTTTTAATTTTTGAAGGGCCAAATGTATTTCATGTGCTGGGATCTGTGTCCTTGCTTCATTTTCCTACTGGGTTGTTGGTATTTTTAGTAGTTTCTAGGAGGTAGTCTTTATGCTGCGGGAAAATTAATCCTTTGTTCATAATATGGAATGTAAATATTTTTCCCAATTTCTCTTGTAACTTTGCTTATGGTGTTTTTTTTTAAACCTTTATTGTAAAATAAAACACATTAAACTGCACAAAATAATTGAATAGTTTAATGAATAAGGTGAAAGCTATAGTAACCACCACCCAGTTCTCATATTTTTTTAAATTAATTTTATTGATTTAAGAGTTGACTTTATCAATCAGCTGTTTTATCATCTCTGAATTTGGGGTTGTAAATGATATGATAAAGGAATTCTCCAGTATTTTCCTTAAGAACTTTTGTGGTTTCAGTGAGGTATGGGGTGAATCCTGCATCCAGCTTGTTTTTTCTACCATAGGTCTACATACTGTATGTTGAACCATTGATTTGAGATGTCACCTTTTTTTCTTTCACATAAACCCATACCGTATTTTGGAGCTTCCATTGTTTCATTGATTTTACTGTCAGTTAATACACAGGTACCACACTCTTTTAATCCTTGAGTCTTTAACATTTACTTTAATCGCATTAGGTCGTATTTCTGGTTGGATTGGGAGGAATTGTTTATTTTGTTTTTGCCACATTGAGCTTGAGTTGTCAGTGAAAGCCTATGGAAGCACTCAAAAGGAAACTAGAGAAAAAAAGTACATCCCTTCTCACACAGGTTGAATTTCAGAACAAAATCCTGCTAGGAAGTGTCAACCCAGTGAGATTTTTGAAGTCAAAATAAGTAAAAACACAATACGTTTTTGTTTTTCACAGAAAAGATATTCATGAGGAACTCCATCCCGGATGGGGTCCTTTATTTTAGATGTAAGTTGATGTCGAAGGTCAAGCAATAGCCTTCATTTTACTGTTTGAATGCCCAATATGGTAGGCAAATAGGGCCTGAGAAAACCACAAACGCTCTGCAATCTGCCCTGGCTCCAGTCTTTTGGGAGAGCTCCGGGAGCAGGAGTTCCCGCCCCCTAGAGAGACCCGGATGTTCCAGCCCGGGGCCAGTTTGGGGGAAGGGGGGCCCTTGAAGCTGGGGCTCGCGCAGCCGCAGTCAGAATTTCCGGGGGCGGAGCGAGCCCAACGGGTAAGAAGCCGTTATGTGAAGGGGCAGACAGCAAGCTGAGGTAAGTGATGTCTACAGAAACGAGAGGCGTGCTTTCAGCACTTCCCATATGGTCTAGCGGTTAGGATTCCTGGTTTTCACCCAGGCGGCCCGGGTTCGACTCCCGGTATGGGAAGAGAACTGATTTTTCGTTTCTACTGGCCAGGCCAGAATTTTGTATTTTCGCCACTAGAATGCCTCAGGTCGAATTTGGCGTTTCTTTCCAATTAAGCCTGGAGAAACTGGGGCCCGGGGAGCTCTGGGACCTATCATTCTGTGTTTTGAACGAAGTATTAATTTTCATCACATCATTAAACTATTTTCTCGATCAGTAATTTATTAATTATATAAGATACCGTATACATTATAGATTTGAATACCATTATATTTAAATATTGAATAATATTTAAAATACTCAAAATTTATTGTCAATCTCTGGGTGGGGGCACTCTCCGGGAGGGAGGAAGGGATGGGTGAAGTCAAGACACTTGCAGCTTCTGCTCCAGAGCCAGTCCAGAGGCTGGGCTGCAACAAGTGGAGCTGAGTCTCTGGAGGAGCATAGGATGAAGTGTATGAATGGACTGGAGAGGGCCAATTGGAAGAAGTCTCTGGCAATTTAATTTTCTCTGGTCTTCCGGCCGCTTTGTTTGCCTTCTCTAGTCCAGTGGTTAGAGTTCTTAAGCAATCCAGTTTGCCCCCAACCCTTTATGGAAATTACTTAAAACTTAAGAATCCCTCTTGACCCCCAACACTTGCACACTTCCAGTCAAAAGGAGAGCCAAACATACAAACATGAGATACTAAGTGCCTTTGTCAATTTTCCACCCCCTTTGTCTGGTTCACTTAGTCAACCCAGGGAGGTTATGTGCAGGGCTAAGGTCCTGCCTTCAGAAGTGGACCACTACACTCATTTATTCACTCATACATTTGGTAGTGGGGGGAGGGGGAGAAATTATTTTGGTAATCATATTAATTTAAATTCTATAGGTTAAAATAGGATACAGTGGAGCTGGGAAGTCATCACTCTGTCCTCACAAGAAAAAAAAGCTGAATAAACTAAAATTTAACAACTCTTCTTAGATCCATGGGAAAATTGAAGTCACAGCTGAATTGCTGCCTTGAAAATTGAGGGGAAGACTGACTACAGAGAGTCATAGTATACCAGGCTCAGAAGCTGCTGCTGGAGCCAGTAACTGGTAGGAAAACTTAAAGGCTAATTGACCCTGTTGAGAGAAAAACTCTCTAAAGGCCTAATCTATAAAGGAAGTTTATTTTATTTTATTTTTTATTTTCTTTTACTTTATTTTATTTTGACATGTTTAATATTTATTGTTCTTTTGCAGAACAAGAATCCTAGGTAGTTGCTACCACGGTGGCTTAATTTAGACAAAAATAGCTAAGAGGCATCAATTTATTACCATAGCAATTTTAACAGCGACTCACTAAATTATTAACAGAACCATTTTCTAGGAAGTACTGATCTAGTCACATGAATATGACATAGGTGAAATACGAGAACAGTATAAACATTTTGTACAATGCACTTTTAGTTCTCCACAGTTTGCTATAAAGCAAATATAACTTGGCTCTGATGTAGACAATTATTGATATAATTTTCAAGTTTTTCAATGTGAGAAAGTCACTGTGACTGTGGCCCTCCTTAACATGGAGCCCATAACACTCCCTGGGCAGGTTCAGACCCAACTCACACATCTACAAACCGACTAGAAACAGCCAGTCAGGTAAATGTCGGTTTTCCTCAAATGAAAACTGAAAACAAACAAACAAAAGATTTTGCCAGGTAGAACAGTTTCCAACTCCATTTGGGATCTAGGCATGGATCCAATGGCCATCAGACTCAGAGTCAGAGCCCTCAGGAAAACTGGAAGAAATTCGTCAGAGATGGCAAAATCAAAGGTTTTCTACCTCAGCTGCAGGGTGATCAGCACAACCTCACCTCTCCTCCTGACTCCTCAGCCAGGACAGAGAGAAACAGGCAGATTCACCAGAGGAACTGGGGCATTCTTATTTATAAACTAAGGAAATGAAGAGGCCCCAACCAGAGCATGTACAGATTTTGTGAAAGAATAAAGCCCTTGAGTATGACATTGGTCAAAGGCAAAAGAAGAGATTTCTATCTGCAGTAACATCTTTAATTTTTCCCAAGGGGAAGCCATTTTAGATTTCTAAGTTAGTATGACTGTATAAACTTCATTTAAACCAAAAGCCTGATTTATGGCCCGCCAAGCCATAAAGGAAAACCATAGGTATCAATGAATACTCCTACTCCTTGCATTTAGCATTGCATTAATGTTAAATTAAAATTTATGATTCCTGCCTATATGTTAATCTGTAATCTTTTGACCTTTTACAAGACAGAAAAAAAAATCTATAACCTTGTACAAAGTAATCTGCCTATATGTTCATCTGTAATCTTTTGACCTTTTTACAAGACGTAAAAAAAATCTATAACCCTGTACAAAGCGTTCGTTCTCTGGAGCATTATCTTTCCTGTGAAGAGTGTGTTTCCCAGGCAGCTGTTCTAACTTGGGCTGGGATAAAACTTTCTTTCTTTTAGAGTTTCTGAAAGTTTTATTCATTTTGCATTGACAACCCTCACATTCTTGTGGGTTTTTACCTCCAGGAACCCTACCAGGTTCTTTAGGGTCAAGACTGGAGAAGAATCCCCTGGTGCTTCTGGCAAAAGGAGGGAAAAGTAACCACTTGGAAAATTGCCAGCGCACCCAGTTCTCCTTAACAAAGGCCTATCCTCAGGGAAACTGTTTTACTAGAGCCCACCCAATCTGGGGGAAGAGAAATACCCAATCCTCTCTAGCCTTCCTATGTCACATAAAGGGAGAAAAAAGCTGGGAAGCACTTTTGAAGGTTATAGTCTTCGGGCAGAAGCTCAGTAAAAGACTATAGGATTATACAGTACTTCCCCCTCCTCCCATATATGACCACTAAGGTTCTTGTTATGATATATATAATACAACTTAAAGAACTGTAGGGCTCAGAATCTATGTAAGAAATCTGCTGGGAAACCCAAACACAGAAGAGGAGACTAAAATAAGAACACTGGAGGAAATTTTAGCCTCTGATACCTACAGCCACAGCAAACAATAAACACAGAGTGATTCTTAGCCAGATAAATATAAAAGCGCACACTAATAGCCTATTTAACTTGGTTCCTTTTACCTGATACATCATATCTCCCTTTTTTTTTTTTTTTAAGATTTTATTTATTTGACAGAAAAAAAGCACAAGCAGGGGGAGCAGCAGAGGGAGATGGAGAAGCAGGCTTCCCACTGAGCAGGGAGCCCGATGTGGGGCTCAATCCCAGGACCCTGTCTGGGATCATGACCTGAGCCGAAGGCAGATGCTTAACCAACTGAGCCACCCGGGCACCCCTCATGTTTACCTTTCAATAAAACTTAAAAGTTGGGGGATAAAGCATGTCTATAGTTGAGAACCTCTGTCAGCCCATGTCCTATTTTAGGGTTTTGGAAGTCCCACAGCCTCCCTTCATTTTCTTCCATCTCTGTTCCTTGGAGTTCAGGTTCCAGTAGTTTTCCTGGTATAACATTCTCAGAACCCTTGTCAGCTTCCTGTGCATTTCATGGGGTTTCAGTCCTCAGACAAGAGGGTCCTCCATAGATCTTTCCTGGATAACCCCATCTCTATTCTTGCTTCTGCTCAGATGGTCAGTTGGATCCATGAGTCACAAGCCCAATCTCTTCAGCAAAAGATTGTCCAGCCACACCCTTGGCCCCTTTTTTCAGAGCACACTTTCCAATGGTGAATTTCTTAATATTTGAATCCTTTGTAATCTGGATAGCCTGAGAACCACCGAAATCATCAAGAGCTGGCTCCTTTTTGCTTAACTATCCTTTTCTTAATTTACTTCTTTCCTTCTGCTTTTTTACTGTAAGCATCAAGGAGAAGCAGTCTGTGCCTACAACACTTTTCTTAGAAACCTCTTCAGCTAAATATCTAAGTTCATTGCTTCTAAGTTCTACTTTCTGTCACACAGTAGAATACAATTCAGCCAAGTTCTCTACCACTTTAAAATAAGAATTGCTTTTCTTCTAGTGTCCAATAACATGTTTCTCATTTCCTTCTAAGTTCTTGCCCAGAAGCACCTTCAACTTTCATATTTCTACTAAAATTCTGTTCATGTCAATATATGTATTCTCTAAAGAGGATAGAAGCGTTCTCTACAGTGCTCCTTACTTATCTTTTAGCTCTAACCAGAATAACCTTTAATGTCCATATGTATTTCCACTAACCCTCTCTTCAAGGCATTCTAGGCTTTTTCTATCTTGTGCCTCAAAATTCTTCTGCCTCTATCCCTTAACCAATTCCAAAGCCACATTCGACATTTTCAAGTATTTGTTACAGGAGCACCCTACTTCCTGGTATCAAAATCTGTATTAGTTTCCTAGGGCTGCCATTATAAGTGACTTGGTAATTTATTATCTCTCAGTTCTGAGGCCAGAAGTCTAAAATCAAGCTGTTTCTATGGCCACATGTCCTCTGAATACTCTAGGGAAAACTCTTTTGCCTCCTCCTAGCTTCTGGTGGCTCCTGGAAATCCTTGGCATTCCTTAGGTTGCAGATGCATTGCTCAATTTCTGCCTCCATCTTCATGTGGAGGCAGAAATTGATTGGAATCCAACAGTGATTGGATATGGGCCCATTCTAATCCAGTATGACATCATCTTAACTTAATTGCATCTTCAAAGATCCTATTTCCAAATAAGATTATACATATACAGGTTGCAGGTGGACATGAATTTGGGGGAAGACACTCTTTACCCCACCACTGAGCACATGTTGGAACAAATTACAAGACCAGTGGATTCTTGTAATATAGTTCTTATAAATGCTATCTTGACTCAGTTTTGAAGCTCTGGCTGGAGGCTAGTCAATTCCCCTTCTTGAGTAGCTAATTAAATCCACACCCCAACCACTTTCTTTATCAGGCTCTCACACTATGGGCTGCTATATACCTATCCTAATCACTCCAGGGCCAGATATGAGACAGGGGAAGCCCCTATGCCCATGAGCCCACTGAAATGATTCAAACTAGCCAATCCTAACCCTGGTTACCCTGCCTAATCCATTCATTCCCAAGGAAATCATCATAAAATCTTTTGTGTACACGTTCCTCTTCGCCCTGTCTCTTGACCTCACCATTGGTCATTTTTTGTCCCCCACTGCCACCCTCTTGCCCCCACATGATGTGTACTTCTTCTCTTGAGAACTTTGAGTAAAATAAACTATCTTTTCAGTGTCAGTTGTCTCCTGATCTATTGGCCTTACCATACCTAAATAATAATAATAATAATAAATAATCATGATAAATAAAACCTACCAAAACAATTGGCCCAGCAAAGCAGGATGGTTTGCTTCCAGACCAAATGACATGTCACTAGACTTCTGACTTACAGGTTCTTCCAGGCAGCAGTAGCTACCTGAGCAGGTGTGCCACCAGCTGGCATGTTGGTGCTGTGGGCCATAGCTACTTTTTGTTGCCTCTACCAGATGTTGCTGTGAATCTACTCCACAAATTGTGAAATTTATGAACAGTCCTCCCTTGTGTCCTCTCTGAGTCAAGGTGTTAAGTGTCTAGGACAGAGCACCTGGGGGCAGCTCAAATTAATTGGCTACTTCTGATTGTTAAAAGGTTCCTCTGAAGGGAGTAAGGTATGATCCCATCCAAGTGGCAGGGGATGGGTCTGATTAGCCTACTGGTCAGCAAGTGGTGGGGCCAATGAAGTCATTATATCCTATAACAGAATCATTTTATTTGGCCTGTTCCACACTATGTAGGAAACTACTCTCTTCTCAAACCATTCATAGGGTCAATATGAGGCATCCTCGTGACCATGGCACCCACAGGTCCTGTGGTAAAGGAAATGATTGTTATGCTGTTGCTTGTCTAACTGCATGACTCAGCGGGGTAGGAGAGGCCACCTGGATGGAAGCCAATAGCACAAAGCTTCATGAAAAGGGAAAGTTTGGGGGACACTATCCCTACTCTATCTAAGACCCCTGAGATAGTCACACCATTGTTTCAGGAATGTAAACTCTGGGCAACACTCATGGGCCTTTCTGAGTAGTGCTGCTCACCAGCACACCAAGGGCCTTATGCTCAAAACCTGGATCCTCAAAGTACTGATAAGGCCACTGTTGCTCTCCTGGAAGTGGATGTAGACCCCTCCGAGGTCAAATTAGACATCATTGACAGGGCGGCCACCCCCTACAGATAGGACCATTTGGGACCACCAAGTCCTTTGGTAAATACTCAAAGGTCAAGATAGTTTGGGACAAACAGGAGACTAAAACAAAAACTAAAATTTTTACCTGCCTGGACATACAAGTCATTTTTAAAGATTTTACCAAAAAGACAATGAAAAAGAATTGGTACTTCAGACCAAGAGCTAACTGCACTATCCCAGGAAGAGGCTGTTATAGCTAAGTACAAACCCCCAATCTTTGGGAGGCGTATTTGGATGGCTTGGAAGGAGGAAGTGCCACCTATTAGGGGCTCCTCCCTCTCCCCTGCTTTTGCTGTAACCACTTAGAAGGTACACACATAGTGTTATTAGCCAGAGACAGAAACTAGAAATTGTGGATTCAGGCAACTAAAAGACTAAGACGAACAAATAAACTAACCAAAAAAAGGAAAAGAAAAAGAAAAAAAAAAAAAAAAAAAAAGCACCCAAAGAAATGTAGATGCAGGGTGGAAAATAAAAAGTAAATAAAGTATATATATTTAATTTGACTCAATTGTAAGTGGAAAATTTACTAAAAGACTTCATATGACAAAAAACAAAAGGGCTTTTGTGCCTCAACAATATAGGTTCTAAATTAACTTTAACATCTGCTAAAATGCACCAACTGACAAAGCTTCATGGTCTTAATCAATGCTTGGGCTCAAATTACAGTTATACCTGGGGTCCCACTAAGTATAAACATTGTACCCCCTATAATCTTAGGAAAGGCACAAAATATAAAATAGAGAAAAATAAGTATGTCACTTTAACCATAGCCTTGCCTAAATTTCCCATAACCATAGTACTTATTGCTCTAAAATATCCCAGATTGGACATAGATCCTCTAACACAATGAGGAATCAATTAAAATTAAATTAAGTTTTTGACATTTACAAATTGGCAGGATAATAGTGAGACCTCCATAGACCTCCAGTTAATATGGCCCAATGTAGGTTAGAACAGGGCCTTTATGGAGTAAAACTATTGTAAAAGACCTAATTAATAGGGGCACCTGCGTGGCTCAGTTGGTTAAGCAGCTGCCTTTGGCTCAGATCATGATCCTGGGGTCCTGGGATTGAGCCCCACGTCCGGCTCCCTGCTCAGCGGAGAGCCTGCTTCTCCCTCTCCCTCTGCCTGCCACTCTGCCTACTGGTGCTCTCTATCTGCTGAATAAATAAATAAAATCTTAAAAAAAAAAAAAGACCTAATTAATAAAAGAGTGACTATCCCCACTGATTCTTTAACAGCTCAATTTTGTCTGATTTTAAATAACAAAAAAAGCATGGGTGACTCAGGATTGATTACTGCAACCCTAATTTTGTGGTCTCATCCAGTAATTATTTTATACCTAGTGCCCAGTATTATTAAAATTACTGACTCCATCCAATCAACAATCGGTAAATATTTTACTATTACAGATTTATCTAATATATTCTGTTCAGTGCCAATTTTTCTCAGCTGCAGTTTGCCTCACCTCCAAAGGGACACAATATACTCTTTCCAGGCTGCCCATGGGGTTCCTCACAGCTTTACTATCACACATAATCCATAATCTTTACAGACAGGATCTTAACTACATTGCCTTTCTCCACAATGCCAGGATGACATTACAGTGATGACCATCCTCCAAGGATACTCATTGGACACATTCATTAAGGACAATTAAGGACATACAAATCTCTTTTGGGTTCTGGAGGCAACATACTCCTCACTTACAAATTTTTCTTAATCTTACTGGTGCTGCTGCTTACAAATCAACCTATTTTAAGTGGGTTTCTCCAACAAATACTTTAGAATCTGTCCAAATTAAAATCAACAGTTACTTCCATTAGTGCCCTCAGAGACTCCTTCAGTGGAGAGGTTTGATTCCTTTTCTCATGCCCCTTGGGGTCTCTGGATCACATATAATGTTATAAGTTGCCCCAAAGCCTCTGGCGCAAGAAGTTGGTCCTCTTGGGCCTGGAATAAAATCTATTAAGATGAAAACTGCTGTCTACATACTGGGATGTGCTGGAAATAAGGGCTCTCACAGACCCTGAACCTGTGACCATCCATACCCAGCTGCCCATTATGCTTTGGATCATGGAAACAGTATATCACAAGCTCAACATGGCTATACAGGTTCCTGAAGACAGGATGGAGGGAATCCTGGGCCCTCTGGCATATTCCACCTACAGGATGGGAAGGCCTTCCCTGTTCTTAGTCCATTGTCAGATGCCACAATGCCAGAGGAGGTCATCTCTCCTCAAGATCACTTGGCTACCCAGTGAGTCCCTTGAAATAAATTGAGTGAGCAGAGATGGAAATATATAGACTCTATGGACAGCATTGCCACCATCACAAATGGAGCTCAGTGGAATATTACTGCCTTTCATCCTGTAGCCAAGATATCTCTGATAATAGATGGACTAGGGATCAATGCAATTGGTCAAACTTAAGGCAGTCATCTTTGCACTAGATTGGATCCTCTGGCCATCAAATGGTCCCATCTGCACATTCATTACAAACTTTTGGATCATTGCTGAGAGTTGTCCCCTTCAGGGTAAAGAACTCTGGAATCTCCTGCCTCACATACACCAAAATATAAATAAAAATCTACCACAATAGGAAGCCTTGCCAGGATGTTCTTTATTCTCTTCAGAGTTACAGACATTTCCCAAGGTACAAATTTTACTTCTCAGAATACATAGTGCTGGGTTCTTAAAAAAAGGTATTTAGTAAAACTTTTATGTCCTTGATAGTTCCCAGATAGTTTAAATGAGAGACATATGGTCTCTTCAAACAACAACTTTTTCAGATTCCATTCTGCCTAATGAATCTCTTCTTGCCCCAGGCCTTAAGACCTAATTCACAACCATAATTATTAATTTTATGTGTCAACTTGGCTGGGCCATAGAGTGCCCAGATATTTGGTCAAACATTATTCTAGATGTTTCTGTAAGGGCATGTTTGGATGGGATTAACAATTAAATCAGTAGACTTTGAGTAAAGCAGATTGCCCTCTCTTGTGTGGGTGGGCCTCATCAAATCAGTTGAAGGTCCGAGTAGAACAAAGAGACTAGCCTCCCTTGAGCAAGAGAAAATTCTCCAGCAGACTGCTTTCCAATTTCATCTGTAATATCAGTCCTTCCTGGTTATAGAGCACACTGCCTTTAGACTGTAACTGCAGCAATGATTCTGCTGGTTTGCATCCTACTAGCTCATCAGGCAGATTTTGGATTTGCTAGCTTGCATCTCTGAAAAATCCTGACGGATAAACCAACTTTAAAAAACTTTCCCATTGCAGCCATCAAAAGAACGAACGAACGAAAGAAAGAAAGAAAGAAAGAAAGAAAGAAAGAAAGAAAGAAAGAAAGAAAAAAAGAAAAAGAAAGAAAGAAGAAAGAGAAAGAAAAAGAAAGAGAAAGAAAGAAAGAAAGAAAGAAAGAAAGAAAAAGAAAGAAAGAAAGAAAAGAAAAAGATCTTGCCATTTGCAACGACATGGATGGAACTAGAGGGTATTATGCTAAGCAAAATAAGTCAATCAGAGAAAGACAATTATCGTATGATCTCACTGATATGTGGAATTTAAGAAACAAGGCAGAGAATCATAGGGGAAGAGAGGGAAAAATGAAACAAGATGAAACCAGAGAGGGAGACAAACCATAAGAGACTCAATCTTAGGAAACAAACTGAGGTTTGCTGGAGGGGAGAGGGGTGGGAGGATGAGGTGGCTGGGTGATGGACATTGGGGAGGGTATATGTTGTGGTGAGTGCTGTGTGTTCTGTAAGACTGATGAATCAAAGACCTGTGGCCCTGAAACAAATAATACATTATATGTTAATTAAAAAATTAATTAAAAAACAAAACAAAAGCCCCCCCAAACTTTACCATTATTCTTTCTTATACTTTAAGGGGGTTATGTTTTACCTCCATGTATACAAAGACCCCTTTAATATGGCTCTCCCTATCTCTCTAAACTTTTAATTTCATCTTCATCCCGTAAGACCTGGAGTCCTGACTGAAGGTGCATACTCTCCTGGGACTCATTAACCATTGATTGCCCCATGGACCAGGTAGTAGTCATCTAATATGGGGCCCATTTGAGTCTAAACTTCTACCACTCAATAAACCCTAAATCCCCAAAACAACAACAAAGTATTTTTTTTTAAGATTTTATATATTTATTCATGAGAGACAGAGAGAGAGAGAGGCAGAGGCAGAGGGAGAAGCAGGCTCCCCGCAGAGCAGGGAGCCCGATACAGGACTCGATCCCAGGACCCTGGGATCGTGACCTGAGCCGAAGGCAGACACTTAACTGACTGAGCCACCCAGGCGTCCCCAACAACAAAAAAGTCTTCCTGAATATTTAGTTATAAGAGGTACATAATTAGGGCGCCTGGGTGGCTCAGTTGGTTAAGCGACTGCCTTCGGCTCAGGTCATGATCCTGGAGTCCCTGGATCGAGTCCCGCATCGGGCTTCCTGCTCGGCGGGGAGTCTGCTTCGTCCTCTGACCCTATCCCCTCTCATGTGCTCTCTGTCTCTCTCATTCTCTCTGTCTCAAATAAATAAATAAAATCTTTAAAAAAAAAAAAAAAAAAAAAAGAGGTACATAATTAAACTGGGCTCTCCCTCTGATCCCCTTTAAGAAATTAAAATTAGTTTCCAGGGCCATTCCCATAGACAATGTGGAATACCAAAAAAGGTAGATAGAAAATTCCACTTATTAAATAAAAATCACAGAGATAATAATAAAATCAACACCATACCCCGTAATGATGATGTATTCCAGAGGAAAACCAGTATCAGACAAAAAAAGCTTGTTGACAGCAGCTACACACCATTCTTTTGACTGTTGTCTTATTATTATTAAGTGCTTTCATTGGTCTGTAATAGGCCCAAACCCTCCAAATAAGCAATGTTTCTTTTTTTTTTCTTTTTTTCTTTTTAAAGGTTTTATTTATTTATTTGACAGAGCGAGAGAGCACAAGTAGGGGGAGTAGGAGAGGAAGAGGGAGAAGCAGGCTTCCTGCTGAGTAGGGAGCCCAGTGTGGGGCTCGATCCCAGGACCCTGGGATCATGACCTGAGCCGAAGGCAGACACCTAACCAACTGAGTCACCCACGGGCCCCAAAGAAGCTATAGTTTTAATTAAACATGGCAAATGCTGAGGCCTGCATGCCATTTGTTTGGCTAATGTAAACCCTACAAGCCAAAGAAACATGCCCATCACCAACCAAGCCAACAACTGAGGCAAAGGGCTTATAGTAATTGGCCATTATTAGAGGGCCTGCCTACAGGTTAATGCTGGAGCTCCAACCTCAGCCACATATATTTAATAAGGGCAACCTGATGCCCTTATTGACAACACCCACATTGCCCAGGCTAATACAGGCAGGCTGGGTCCAAGGACCTAGAGAGGGTGTCTTGCAGGACCAGCCAAGAAGTTCCTTGGCTACACACAGGATAGAAATCAAATGCAAGCCAGCAGGCGATGAGAGCAGAGTTTACTGAAGGTATATAGAGAGAGCAGGGACTGGCAGAGTATCTGGGAGACTTAGAAAGGAAAGGAGAGAGCCTTGTCTTTGCTCTGGGTCTGGGGTTTTTCCTGAGGATTGTAGTCCAGTGTCTATGTCCTCTCAGGCATCCAGGAACTGGTTAGAACATGGACAAGTTCCCAAGTGTCCTTCATAAGTCAATTATTCCTTCAAGCCAGGGAGTTTTGGGATAGAAATGTCTAGCACCAATGGTCTGGAATGTGTGTATGATGGTTTCTTCTGGTCATTCTCACCTGGTCCTTCCTTAGATGTTGTCTATTTTGCTGGAAGACTCTAAAGAAATTATTAACTCTGTCCCTTGCAAGGAAGACATACCCTATTTGCCCTATGGGGCATGTATAAAGTGGGGGGTCCAGTTCCTAGCAAGAATAGAAGCAGGAAGGAGCAAAAAGATTTTTATGGAGTTCTTCAGTTTCCCTCTCTCTAGGCCACATGATTTAAAACTTATAACAGAGTCCCTCTTATCAACCATCTGGGGCAAAGCCTTGGACTACTGGAACTTTAAGATTCAGTCATCCTAAATGGATTTTTTTTTTTTTAACGCCACCCTTTCGTGCATAATATCAAAGTAGACTCGCATATTTTTTATTATAATGCCATTTCTTTTTTTTTTACTTTACAATGGTTCTTCTTTTTTTTAAAATTTAAATTCAATTAGCCAAAGTATGGTGCATCATTGGTTTTTGATATAATGTTCAATGATTCATCAGTTCAGTATAACACCCAATGCTCATCACATCACGTGCCCTCCTTAATGCCATTTCTTTTTTTTTTTTAAAGATTTTATTTATTTATTCATAAGAGACAGAGAGAGAGAGAGGCAGAGGGAGAAGCAGGCTCCCCGCTGAGCGGAAAGCCCGATGTGGGACTCGATCCCAGGACCCTGGGATCATGACCTGAGCCGAAAGCAGACGCTTAACCATCTGAGCTACCCAGGCACCCCCTTAATGCCATTTCTAAAGGAAATACTTTTTCCCCTTTTTTGTTTGTTTTTTTCTTAAATTCCACATGAGTGAAATCATAAAGTGTTTGTCTTTCTCTGACTGATTTATATTGCTTAGCATAATACTCTCTGGCTTAAAGAAAATACTTTTTTAATATAAATAATATTTATATATAAAATACTTATTTTTATATAAAAATAATTTTTATAGTCCTGTTGCTTTATGTTCATAATTGGGAGAATTGGGAAAATTAGAGGGGGTGATAAAACCTACACAAGATTTATATTTTTATAGTTTATTAGATTTTATATGCTACATAAAAATAGAATTGAGATATTTGTACACTAACACTGTGATATATCTTTAGATGCTGATCTTTCTTATTATTTAAATTATGATTTTAATGAAGATACCTGGAAAGCTTACTGTGAAAAACAAAAGAGGTTACGAATGGGACTTGAAGTTATACCAGTTACCTCTACTACAAATAAAATTACAGTAATTAAGTAACTATTCCAGAATACCCCAGCCTTTTCTACAGTCTCAAACTTACTCCCCAGATAAATAACTTTTTCACCATTAAGGTGGTTAAATGCTATAAGATAGTTTAAAATTTTCATTCTCTTTACCATGTTTGTTTTTTCCCTACCTTCCCTTTCAGTTTCATATTAATGATTATCCGATGTTCTTAGTTTCAAGTCATAGACTAGTCACAGCTAGTCTGTCTTTATATGGCCTCTCAATGAAAAATTACGTGGTATCTTAATGGGGAAATATGTTATTTAACTTGGGCTGAAGACTGTACTATGGAAGTTACACCAGGTACAGAGATCCAAGATGGCAGATTCAATTTTTAAGTTGAATTTTAGTAAATTATCCTTGGTTGCTCTCATTTTTTGTTCTTGAGTCTGCTCCCATACCACTACTCAAGGGATGAGATTAAAGTGGAAATAGCTACCTTTTTCCCAAACCTTCAGCCTCCTTCCAAATTTGCTGATTGTTGTTTTTTATCTCCATTTTTGCAAGCATGTGAATTTATGTTGTGATTTTATTTTGAATTATAGCATATGTTTGTTGGACATAAAAGTTCGTACGAAAAGCTAAGCTCTCATTTTAGATCATGGTATAATTTTTATCAGACTTGGAGACTTATTTTTCCCAATTTTCTTTTAAAAAATGGTAAGAAAGATGGCATACTGCTTATTATCTGTATGACACTAAAATTATTGGTGTAATGTATCTTATAGTTTAAGATGTCTCAAGCAGCTTAGGCATTTTTAAAAAATTTTTCATTATGTTCAGTTAGTCAACATACAGCCATCCTAAGTTTTTGTTGTAGTGTTCAACAATTCATTAGTTGCATGTAACACCCAGTGCTCATCCCAATAGGTGCTCTCCTTAATACCCATCACCAAGTCACCCCATCCCCCCAACCTTTCCCTTCTGTAACCCTCAGTTTGTTTCCCAGAGTCCAGAGTCTCTCATGGTTTGTCTCCCTCTCTGATTCCTTCCCATTTAGTTTTCCCTCCCTTCCCCTGTTGTCCTCTGCTCTATTCCTTATGTTCCACATATGAGAGATACCACCTTACACCAGCTAGAATGGCCACAATTAACAAGACAGGAAACAACAAGTGTTGGCGAGGTTGTGGTTCTTGCGCTGTTGGTGGGAATGCGAGCTGGTACAGAAACTCTGGAAAACAGTATGGAGGTTCCTCAAGACATAAAAAATAGAGCTACCCTATGACCCAGCGATTGCACTACTGGGTATTTACCCTGAAGCTTAGGCATTTTTGAGAGTCTCTAAGAAAGACTCAACAGAATAGGATAAAACTGATTTTTAAAATTAATAACTTAGAAGGATTAGGCTTAGGTAGTGACTTGCAGGTCGATATTCCCACTTGGGTATCAAGTCTGACTTCTGACTTCTCCATTCCATATGATCACAGACCCAATCCAAAGAATAATGTCGTATTTTCGTTCTTCTACAATACATAGCAACCTACCAACTTTTTTTGAAACCTGATCGTGTACCTTTTCCTTTACCTTATTAATTCTTAGTTCTTAATTCTTGTTTTGAACAAGACTGGAATGAAGACTGGGAGTGACTTTTAGATCAAGTTATATACTCAGGGAACTTCTGCGGGCAGGCACTTTCCTGTGACCCTTTTGGGCGTGCAGCCCTGTCCCCTGCAATACTGCCTTATGCAATATGTGTGCTATAGCCACAGATGTAGCCGCTCTGCAGGACACGGTTCTGGGTAGAGAATTTAATCTTAATTTACATCCTACTTTGGGTAAGTATTTGGTTCTTGTTCTGCTGTCAATCTTTTGAAAGTGTGTACTGATGTCTATTCTGTTTTAGATAGTCATCAGGTTCTTTTCAGTGCTATCTTGTTTAAGGATTGAATATCTCGTTACACTTGTTTACAATGAACAGGTAGAAAAGTTGTCTTGATGATAAAATAGTTCGTTTGCAGTGGTCCTTTTTATTTTCTCTAACAGAAATGAAAACAAGGTGCCTTTGTAAACTGCCCGGTTCTGTATCCTTTGTCTTTTTGCAGTAGACCTCTGAAACTAAAGAATAAAAAGACACTCCTAGGTGCTGGTCTCTTATTGAAAGTGGTCACTGTGGGGCGCGTGGGTGGCTCAGTCCATTAAGCGTCTGCTTTCGGCTCAGATCATGATCGCAGGGTCCTGGAATCGAGTCCTACAACGGGTTCTCTGCTCCTCAGGGGTCTGCTTCTCCCTCTGTGTTCTCGCTCTCTCTCAAATAACTTAATAAAATCTTCTAAAAAAAAAAAAAGTGGTCACCGTGAATGAGTTTTTTTTATATACATACTGTCTACCAAAATTATTTTGAAGTTTCTTTTGGTTATATGAGAGGAGGTCATTGTTCCATTCTGATTTATTTGGTTCTGAATGAGTAAAGATTTGAATATGATGGGTATAGTTTAATGGTTTTTCTTGCCTTGATAATGTGCATTAAATATTATTAACCTGTTAGAAATGCTGATGTAGAAATAGGGTATGTATTTTATTTTTTCAATTATTATTTTTTTAATATTTATTTGAGAGAGAGAGCGTGCACGAGTGGGGGGAGGGGCAGAGGAAGAGAATCTCAAGCAGATTTCCTGCTGAGCGGGGAGCCCAATGGGCTGCTCACCCTCATGACCCATGAGATCATGACCTGAGCTGAAGAAATCATGAGTATGAGGCTTATCCGACTGAGTCATCCTAGGGTGTGTATTTTAATAATGTGTGTGGCTCACACTTTTTATGTATATTGTGGTCTGTAGGACATATTTTATTGATGTTGCTCAATATCTTCAACTACTGGTTGTATGGGAGTGTTTGGCATTTTTAGGCTGCAATTTGACATTAAATTTCAGACAAATTTCTATCACCTTAAATAAAGAAATATCCTCGTTCAAATTTCTGTAGGACTATTATTCTTTAAAAAAGCCTGAGTTGTCTTTTACTATCTATCCTGAAACTCTGGAGAATACAAAAAAAAATTGTAATAATGTAATGTGTATCCCAAATATGCAGAGGTAAATTTCTTAGGCATTATTAGGTACAAAAATGTTTATTTTAGACAAAATGCTATAGAAATTGGAGAAATGAGTTGATGAGAAAGTACCCTGGGATTAGAAATAATATTGAAAGCTATATATAGTTCCTTTCTATTTCTGTATTTTTTTAAAGTCTAAAGATGCAGTATTAGAGAAGTATATGCCATTTTTTTTTATTTTTTTTATTTTTTTAAAAGATTTTATTTATTTATTCATGAGAGACAGAGAGAGACAGAGAGGCAGAGGGAGAAGCAGGCTCCCAAGGAGCAGGGAGCCCAATGCGGGACTCGATCCCAGGGCGCTGGGATCATGACCTGAGCCGAAGGCAGACGCTTAACCATCTGAGCCACCCAGGCGCCTGTATATGCCATTTTAATCAGAACCTTGTGGGTGTGGAGAACAGAAGAAAAAGTATTATAGTTTAGGAAATGGCTTGGGCATAAAAGAAACTCAGCTTGAGTAGATAGTTGATGAGAGTATTATTTAAGAAATTAGCCTTCTTGGATGAGTTCTTTTTGGGAGGGAGTAGAAGAGAGATGGCTTTGTAGGGTGTGGTTCAGTTCTAGAAAGACTAGAAACAAGGACAAGTTGGAAGAATTATTGCCTATTTATGAGCAAGAAAGTGCCTTATAAGTGATATAATTCTGGAAGTGACGTATAAGTAATTCTGGCAGCTGTGTAAGGTGTAGTTGGAAAAAGAAAGTCTAAGCTCAGGGTGCCTGGGTGGCTCAGTCAGTTAAGCAACTGCCTTCATCTCAGGTCATGATCCTGGAGTCCCAGGATCGAGTCCCAGGATCAAGTTCCCTGCTCAGCCAGGAGTCTGCTTCTCCCTCTGACCCTCCCCCATCTTGTGCTCTCTCTCTCTCTCAAATAAATAAATAAAAAATCTTAAACAACAACAAAAAGAAAGTCTAAGCTCTTATTTACTAGTCCACTATTTGAATTACAATTATTAGGGTTGGTGAGACAGAAAGAAAAGGACTTCCCTAATTTTCCTGTTATGTCTGAGCACCTCTAATGTGCACAGCACTGTGCTAGATACTGTAGTAAGATAGGGTCTCTGTATTCAAGGAGCTCATGATCTGAGTGACGTGTATATATGAACCATGATATATTGTGAGAAATGTTATGTTAGTGGTATTATCAAAGTGCAGTAGGGAGTTCAGAGGATAGAGTGGGTTATCCTACGGTGCAGAGAGTCTAGAAGGATTCAAACATGATAACTGAAAGATGAGTAAGTTTTCATTAGTAGAAGAGAGGGGAATATAGAACGTTGTAGGCAGAGAGCAATATGAGCAAAACCAGATAGCATGAAAGGAGAGTTGGGGTAGATGAGAGAGATTATAGGAGAGAAGCCTGGAAATGGTAGATGTGGGCCTTGATGGGAAAGACCTTAAACTAGCCTGCAGACATTTGTGTAGGCAATAGGAAGCCATTTGAAAGTTCTTGAGTGGGAGAATAGCCTGAGCAAATCTAGTTTTTAGGAAAAGAACTGACAAGTGTTCTTTAGAAGGGTAGACTTTAGAATGTAAGGAGGAGAAAAGGAAATCAGAGACCAGATAAGGAGCTATTGCTGTACTGTAAGGATGAAATGAATGAGGAAGCCATCTTAAACTAGTGAATGGAAAAAGGAACAGATTTAAGAATCATAATTTAAGTTCTTTTCATGTCTACAGCAAAGACACTTTTTTAAGTCCTTAATCAACTGAGAGACAAGCAACTTACCAGCCTCTTTAAATAACGTTTTTTCCTTTTTGTTAAGTAAATTTTCAAATATACTAACAAGTAGATAAAGTAGTACCAATGAACCCTATGTTTTTTATAATGCCTCATTGATTCTTAAATTTTGACATTCTTACAATCTTTTATATACTTCGATATAAATAAGATTTTTGTTGTTTTTTTGGTTTTTGTTTTTAGTGAAATGAAAGGAGATAAAGTTTAATAGGTATAAAAAATAAAATCGCTTAATTGGGTGCAAAAACAATTGTGTAATTATTTAATTTGGAGTGAGGGGCAAAGAAGAGTGACTTGTGGGAATAGATGACATATACGTGTAAGAAAAAATTGACTACAATCTTCTCTGAAAATACTTTTATGTCTGTACGTGCACACACATGCGTAGATGATTTTGTTTTCCTCTGTGGATAAGTATAAGCTTTGTCACCATGCTTTGAAATTTCACAACTATGTGTCTTGGTCTATTATCACCTATTGTATCAAGCATTTATTTGTACCATCTTACTCTGGAAGCGTATATCCTTCATTTCTGGGATATTTTCTTCTGTTATGTTTTTACTTTTTCTCTGCTTTCTAATGTCTTTTTAGATATTATAAATAATGTTATAAAGGCCAGCTGAAGGAAATTTCACAAACTAATTTAAGTTTTGGTACACTGGTAACATAATTTGGATAAATGTTTAGCTTCTCAAGGTTATAGGCTTCATTCAACTTTTGTATGGATATGTAAGACCTGACATGACTTTGTTTTTAGGAAATCTGTCATGGTATCTTATAGTCATTTCTCAAAATATTAGATCATGTTAAAAAAAAAAGTAGTCCCATTCTGGTTAAACAAGTTTTGAGGCTGTGTAATCCTGTGTGCAACATCTAAAGACAAACAAGTTGATGCTGGTTGATTAGGGGAGTTGCTAAAATGGCAAAGATTTTCAGAATTAATGAGTACTTTACAAAGAAATTAAGGAGAAAAGGAGAACTAAGTGAGGAAACAGAAATAATTTTTACATGTTTAAAAATGTATTGAGTCTTCCTGATGCCTTTCTTGCTTTTCCCCTTATTGTAAATAATCTTTCATCTATGCTCTCTTCTTTCTCTTTTTTTCCCTCTCTTCAACTCCTCTTCTTCAACTCTTTTCCCTTTCCCCTTCCCAGCATGTAATTGAGTGTTGACTCTGCCAGGAAGCATTTCAGGCTTGAGTAGGGAGGGGAGGGGAGCATTATAGACCTAGACTTTGTGATCTTAGAGTTTTTCTCACTTAATGGGAAAAATAGTGATTAATTAGATAATTGGGCCAAAAATTATGTAGTTATAAACTCCATGTCCTATGAAAGACTTTGAATTTAAGCTGAGTCCCAAAGTCAATCAAGTAAAAATATATACTGAGCACTTATTGCATGCCAGGCACTGTTTTTAGGTATTTGGGATACAGATTTGAATAAAACCTAAATGCAGTGTAAATCCTTGTAGACCATGATAAATTTAGGTTTTATTCTGTTTGCATTGGGAAGCTATTGGAGAATTCTGAGCAAGGGAGAGACATGAGTTGATTTACACTTTTTAATAAGATTGCTTGCCTGTATATAGAGGATGGATTTTACAGAGGTAAGACTAAAACAGAAAATTTAGCAGAACAGTTGAGAAGTGGTAGTAGGTTTAACCTGGATTTTAGGGGTAGACATAATCAGTGATTGAATTCGTTATGTATCATAAAGGTAAAATTGACATAGGATGGTCATATCTATTGGCTAATGGCTAGGATTTCTTTTTTTTTTTTTCCTTGAGCAACTCAGTAAATGATGGTAATATTTACTTATGGGGAAGGCTTGGAGAGGATCAGATCAGGGGATAGTGGGAAATCAGTAGCTTTGTTTTGGCCATGGTAAGATTGAGTTGTTTATTAGATATGTAAGACATTGGATATAAATTACTGGAGCTCAGGGGAACAGTTGAAACCATACTGTCAACTCTCAATATTCCTGACATCTGCAGAAAGAATATTGCATTTCTTTTTTTCTCTTTTTAATTTCATTAATTAATTTTATTTTATTATTTTATTATTTTTTATTATGTTATGTTAGTCACCATACAGTACATCATTAGTTTTTGATGTAGTGTTCCATGATTCATTGTTTGCATATAACACCCAGTGCTCCATGCAATACGTGCCCTCCTTAATACCCATCACTGGGCTAACCCATCCCACCACCCTGCATTTCTTTTTCTGTGTTCACATAGCATTTTTTCTCACACACGTAGCATTTATTGTATTGCTCTGATTGTTCATGTGTCTGGTCCCATGGTCTGAGATTTTGTTGTATTTTTCTTTCTAGTCTCAGCCTCTGGTAATAGATTTTTAGATGATAGATTATAGATATTTAATGTTTGATGGATGAACCATGTATATTTCCCTTGTCACCACAATCTGTCAGTTTACCTTTCAAGTGTCTGTCAAACCCATTTCTTTCTTTCTATCCTCATTTTCTTAGTGCTGATCCTCCGTCATCCCTCACTAGGATCTGGGCCTTTAAATGGATTTTTTCAAGAAGTGGAATTCTAAACTGTCAATGTTAAACCCTAATTATATGAAGACACCCATTAGGGATTGGGTTCAGTAGTATTAATAAGAGATCTGACTTTAATGGTTCAAATATATTCTTTTTCTCACGCAATGATTATGTGAGAGGTAGGTGGTTTCTGGAATTGAATCAATGTTTTGAATGTATCAGAGTCAAGGTGTCTGAGATTTTCTTGGCCTTTGTCTCATGGGGAAAGAGAATGATGCTGAATTTAGACTGAACAGTGGAATTTAAGTAGAACATAAAATATGGTGTGATGTTATTCAAGTATAGGGCAACTTAGTTTAAATTTAATAAATTAATGATAATTTAAGATAGGAAGGTGAGTATAAAGGCAAAAGAGCATAAAGAAGAATTTCACCAGCATAAAGGAGTATGACTGGACCATACTCAAAAGAACTGCTAGGAGCAGAAAGGGTGGCTAAATCTGGGAGAAATTATGGAGTAAGTAGATAACTGGTTTGAAAGTGAGTATAAAGAGGTAAAAGAGGTTATTAAAGAGACAGATGACTCCTTCAAGCTTCTATGTGTACTGAACTGGCAGGATGGTGATACTGTTGATGACGAGGAGGAAACAAATGGTATGGAAGTGCAGGAACAGGTTATTCATCTGAATCTGAATAGAAAATGGTCAGAATGGCTAAAATGGCCACTGGTGGTTTTCTTAGAATGACAGTAAACATAGAAGGGGAAAATTCTTCAAGGTCTTTGAACTCTGAAACCTGGAGTCATAACCAAGTATCTTGGACTTATTTGTGGAGATTTAAGGGAATTTATGAAAGGACTGAAGAGTTATAGCTTATTGGACTTTTAAGTGACATTAGTGTGAACTTTTTAATGGTTGGGAACATTTTGATCCCCAAATCCATCTTTGGTGTCTTTCACCTAATGGTGTTCTAAAATAGGGTAATTTTATTAAATATTCTTTTTTTTTTTTAAAGATTTTATTTATTTCAGAGAGAGAGAATGAGAGAGAGCACATGAGAGAGGGGAGGGGCAGAGGGAGAAGCAGGCTCCCCACCGAGCAGGGAGCACGATGCGGGACTCGATCCAGGGACTCCAGGATCATGACCTGAGCCGAAGGCAGTCGCTTAACCAACTGAGCCACCCAGGCACCCTAAATATTCTTCAAAAGCATTCTTCATATTTAATTTCAAATCTGATGTTACAAATTTATTTAACACCTTTAGTGTATTATCTATTAAATAAGCTATAATAACCCTTTTTTTTAAGGTACAACAGGAAGAACTGGAAATTCAGAGAAAAAAGCAGCACTTCCATCTACAAAAGCTGAGTTTACTTTTCCTCCTTCTTTGTTCTTCAAGACTGGACTCCCACCAAGCAGGTTAGACAATTATAACTCCACTTATTGAAGGCTTTGGTATCCTCATTTTGTATTAGTGCTATAAAGTATAAAAACACTAAATGTTCTTTTTTTTTTTAGATTTTATTTATTTGAGAGAGAAAGAATGAGAGACAGAGAGCATGAGAGGTAGGAGGGTCAGAGGGAGAAGCAGACTCCCTGCTGAGCAGGGAGCCCGATGTGGGACTCGATCCCGGGACTCCAGGATCATGACCTGAGCCGAAGGCAGTCACTGAACCAACTGAGCCACTCAGGTGCCCAAAACACTAAATGTTCTGCCAAAAAACTGGAACATTCCATGTTGTTTTAGTACAAAAATGAATTCTCTGTGAAAAACTCTTCTGGGTGCCTTTCCATTAAAAAAAAGGTCTAGGTAAGCAAATAAATGAAGCATGGTATATAGTTACATGTATATAAAAAAGACAATCTTATATTTAGGAGAGATGGTGATAACAATGGCCTTGTTGTTTTCTGTGCTTATTATTATTCTTACATAAAGAATTATTGGACTTTCTAAGTCTAGATCTATTGGCCTAAATGTGTTTTACTAATTATAGTAAAAGAGGTTGTAGAAATTTCAGCCTGGACAATCTTTCAGATTAAAACCATTATCTTTTCTTTCTTTGGTTTGTTTTGATAATACCTAACTGAGTTCCACAAGGTACCAATTGTAAGAGGCAGATGTGCTGGGAAATGGCTAGCCTGTTATCAGGAAAATTGTAAAGGATAAGCTAAAACCAGGGATATTAGTAGTTTAATTTTGAGTTAGATAAAGATGACTTAAATCAATTATTTCTCTGGGCCTGAAATAAGTCAGTAACCCAACTGTTACTAGTTCTCAGCCAGATCATTTACCTTTTGTGTTACTTGATTAAGTTTATTTTACACGGTTTCCTGGTTTTGTTATTCTGCAATTTTGAATTGCTATAAGAGATTATATTTCATAATATACAAATGCAGGAAGAGACCTTATAGGAACATGTGGTTTAGCCCTAAGATAAAGATTCTTGAAACTTTCAGCCAGAATTAAATACCCCAAAGCTATCTTGGATTTTGACTGTCTCTTCTCATCCTAACAATTACTAGTCATAGACATTTCCAAATATTTTTTTAAACTGAATGAAATCTCATAAAATGTTTGGCTAAGAAGTTATGAGATCTGAGTAATACTGATCTTTTTAATATGTAGTCTTCCTTTTTTTCATATTTTAAGAGGTCACTTTCATTCATTGAGTTTATCGTGTTCTGCAGTGTAGAATGCTGTGAAGAGCTTTGACTCTGAATCAGACTTTTGGGGTTTGAATTCTGGCTCTATCTCTACTAGCTGTGTGTCCTTGAGCACATCCCATAATCTTGTTCTTTCATTTACTAATCTGTAAAGTATAGTAATAATAATCCATTCCTCACAAGGTAGTTATGTATATTAAATGACTTAATTTATTTGAAATGTTTTAGAACAGTAGCACATACATAGGTAATACTCTATAGATGTTTGCTAATTAAACTATTTAAAAATCAGTAGCAGGTTTTCTATTATTTTGCCTGCCTCCTCCTTTAAAAACATATACATACAAACACACACACAAAAACCTTGGGCCAGATTATGCAGGGCATTGTACCATTATAAGGGCTTTGGCTTTTCCTGTAAGTGAAATAAATGGGGTGTCATTGTCAGAGTTTGTGCAGAGGATAAAATAATCTACTGTAAATTTTTCAAGTTTTAATTGCTTTATTAAGATCAGATTACAGAGAGATTCTGGACAGAAACTGGGAGGCCAGTTAGGAGGTTTAACAGTTATTTAGGCAAGAAGAGATCACTTGGACCATAGTGGTTGTGGTGCAGATGGTGAGGATCTTTTACATCTGAGATGGAAGAGACTGTAGGAGGAGTGCTTTTTGGATGGAGAAGACCAAGAGTTCAGTTTAGGACATAATAAAATTGAGATGTCTATTAGACCTATAAGTGGAACATTTGCATAGGAAGTGGATATATGGATCTGGAGTAGAGGGGAAAGGTATGGGCTGGGGATGGAAATTTGGGAGAGATCAGTGTTTAAGTAGTATTTAAATGAAATTGTGAAACTGAATTAGATTGTAAAAGAGGTAAGTATTGATAGAAAAGTGGTAAGAGGGACAGAGCCTTGGGGTGCTTCCTTCCAGGTCAGAAAAATAAGGATGAAGAAGGAAGAGGAGATCCATATGACTACTGACATAGGAAGAACACCCAGTGTATGTCTTGAAAAAGATGTGTTTGGTTTCAAAGTAGAGGAACAATTAACTACCAAATAATACTGATTGGCCAAGAAGGGGACTGAGAATGACTTTTGGAGTTTATTTATTTATTTTTAAGATTTCATTTAAGTAATCTCTACACCCAACATGGGACTTAAACTCACAACCCGAAGATCAAGAGTCATATGCTCCACCAACTGAGCCAGCCAGGTGCCCCAACTTTTGGATCTTAAAATGTAAATGTTGCTGGTGGTCCTGACCAGGATCATTTTTAGTGGTACAAGGTGAAGTTTGAAAAAAGACTTTTTGGAATGGATTCAAGAGAGAACGGGAGGAGAGGAATTAGAATGAGAAAATATGGACAACTTTTTTGAGGATTTTTTTCTTTTGAGGGGGCAGAGAAAAAGAACAATATCTGAAGGGAACTGTGGGGTCAGGAGAATTTTTTTTTAAAGATTTTATTTATTTGACAGGAGAGACACAGTGAGAGGGAACACAAGCAGGGGGAGTGGGAGAGGGAGAAGCAGGCTTCCTGCTGAGCAGGGAGCCAGATGCAGGATTCAATCCCAGAACCCCGGGATCACGACCTGAGCCAAAGGCAGACACTTAACGACTGAGCCACCCAGGCGCCCCTGGAGAATGTTTTTTCTAAAATGATAGAAATTACAGCATGTTTGTATACTTAGGATAATGAGTTACTAGAAGGGATACTGATGATACAAGAAGCAAGAACGGACACTTGTGAGAGCGATGTCCTTAAGCAAGTCAGAGGGACAAGATATAATATGCAAGGGGATGGTTAGCCTTAAAGAGGAGATGCACAGTTCACTCATAGTAATAAGAAAGAAGGCAGGACACACAGTGAAGTGGGGTGGGTAAGATAATATTGATGGGAGCAACTGAAAGCTCTCTTCTGACGGCTTCATCCATTACAATTAACTTTTATCTCATTATTCTTTAATCTGAGACAGTTTCTCAGACATTCTTTGTATTTGTTGATTCTGAATTTTGATTAGTACAGTCCAGTTGTTTTGTAAACCATCCCTTAATCTGAGTTTGCCTGTTTCCTCTTTATTGGATTCAGGTTTTGCTTTTTCAGACAGGAGCCTGCATAAGTGATGTTGCGTCCTCAGTACATCAGACTGGAGGTGCACGATGTCATTTTGCCCCATTATTAGTGATGGTAATTTTAATCATTTAGTTGTGATGGTGTTCTTTGCAAAGTTACTATTTTTACTCCTTGTATTTAATAAATAATCCGTGAGGAAACTGTAAATATCCCAGTTCTTTTTAAACCTCCCAGGAATTCTAGTATCCATCGATGGTTTTTGCTTTCTCCTGTAACTACTATAATGGCTGTAAAATAGTGATTATCTAACTATTTTTCTTACATTAATTAGTTGGCATTCTCCTTTAAAAATGAGCTTTCCCACCTCCTCCACTTATTTATTGTCAACTAGACTCATTAATTTTTTTTCTTTTTTTTTATTCTTATGTTAATCCCCTACATTACATCATTAGTTTTAGATGTAGTGTTCCATGATTCATTGTTTGTGCATAACACCCAGTGCTCCATGCAGAATGTGCCCTCCTCAATACCCACCACCAGGCTAACCCATCCTCCCACCCCCCTCCCCTCTAGAACCCTCAGTTTGTTTTTCAGAGTCCATCATCTCTCATGGTTCGTCTACCCCTCCGATTTCCCCCGCTTCATTCTTCCCCTCCTTCTACCTTCTTCTTCTTCTTCTTCTTCTTCTTTTTTTTTCTTAACATATATTGCATTATTTGTTTCAGAGGTACAGATCTGAGATTCAACAGTCTTGCACAATTCACAGCGCTTACCAGAGCATATACCCTCCCCAGTGTCAATCACCCAGTCACCCCATCCCTCCCACCCCACCCCCCACTCCAGCAACCCTCAGTTTGTTTCCTGAGATTAAGAATTCCTCATATCAGTGAGATCATATGATACATGTCTTTCTCTGTTTGACTTATTTCGCTCAACATAATACCCTCCAGTTCCATCCACGTTGTCGCAAATGGCAAGATCTCATTCCTTTTGATGGCTGCATAATATTCCATTGTATATATATACCACATCTTCTTTATCCATTCATCTCTCGATGGACATCTTGGGACTTTCCACAGTTTGGCTATTGTGGACATTGCTGCTATAAACATTGGGGTGCATGTACCCTTTCGGATCCCTACTTTGTATCTTTGGGGTAAATACCCAGTAGTGCAATTCCTGGATCATATGGTAGCTCTATTTTCAACTTTTTGAGGAACCTCCATACTGTTTTCCAGAGTGGCTGCACCAGCTTGCATTCCCACCAACAGTGAGGGTTCGTTCCCCTTTCTCCGCATCCCCGCCAACATCTGTCGTTTCCTGACTTGTTAATTTTAGCCATTCTGACTGGTGTGAGGTGGTATCTCATTGAGGTTTTGATTTGGATTTCCCTGATGCAGAGCGATATTGAGCACTTTTTCATGTGTCTGTTGGCCATTTGGATGTCTTCTTTGGAAAAATGTCTGTTCATGTCTTCTGCCCATTTCTTGATTGGATTCTTTGTTCTTTGGGTGTTGAGTTTGATGAGTTCTTTATAGATTTTGGATACTAGCCCTTTATCTGATATGTCATTTGCAAATATCTTCTCCCATTCTGTCCGTTGTCTTTTGGTTTTGTTGACTGTTTCCTTTGCTGTGCAAAAGGTTTTATCTTGATGAAGTCCCAATAGTTCATTTTTGCTCTTGCTTCCCTTGCCTTTGGCGATGTTTCTAGGAAGAAGTTGCTGCGGCTGAGGTCAAAGAGGTTGCTGCCTGTGTTCTCCTCTAGGATTTTGATGGACTCCTGTCTCACATTGAGGTCTTTCAACCATTTGGAGTCTATTTTTGTGTGTGGTGTAAGGAAATAGTCCAGTTTCATTCTTCTGCATGTGGCTGTCCAATTTTCCCAACACCATTTGTTGAAGAGACTGTCTTTTTTCCATTGGACATTCTTTCCTGCTTTGTCAAAGATGAGTTGACCATAGAGTTGAGGGTCCATTTCTGGGCTCTCTATTCTGTTCCATTGATCTATGTGCCTGTTTTTGTGCCAGTACCATACTGTCTTGATGATGACAGCTTTGTAATAGAGCTGGAAGTCCGGAATTGTGATGCCGCCGGCTTTGCTTTTCTTTTTCAACATTCCTCTGGCTATGCGGGGTCTTTTCTGGTTCCATACAAATTTTAGGATGATTTGTTCCATTTCTTTGAAAAAAGTGGATGGTATTTTGATGGGGATTGCATTGAATGTGTAGATTGCTCTAGATAGCATTGACATCTTCACAATATCTGTTCTTCCACTCCATGAGCATGGAACATTTTTCCATTTCTTTGTGTCTTCCTCAATTTCTTTCATGAGTATTTTATAGTTTTCTGAGTACAGATCCTTTGTCTCTTGGGTTAGATTTAGTCCTAGGTATCTTATGGTTTTGGGTGCAATTGTAAATGGTATCGACTCCTTAATTTCTGTCTTGTTGTTGGTGTATAGGAATGCCACTGACTTCTGTGCATTGATTTTATATCCTGCCACTTTACTGAATTCCTGTATGAGTTCTACCAGTTTTGGGGTGGAGTCTTTGGGGTTTTCCACATAAAGTATCATATCATCTGCAAAGAGTGAGAGTTTGACTTCTTCTTTGCTGATTTGGATGCCTTTTATTTCTTTTTGTTGTCTGATTGCTGTGGCTAGGTCTTCCAATACTATGTTGAATAGCAGTGGTGATAGTGGACATCCCTGCCACGTTCCTGACCTTAGGGGGAAAGCTCTCAGTTTTTCCCCATTGAGAATGATATTCGCTGTAGGTTTTTCATAGATGGCTATTATGATATTGAGGTATGTACCCTCTATGCCTACACTCTGAAGAGTTTTGGTCAAGAAAGGATGCGGTACTTTGTGAAAAGCTTTTTCTGCATCTATTGAGAGGATCATATGATTCTTGTTCTTTCTTTTCTTAATGTATTGTATCACATTGATTGATTTGTGGATGCTGAACCAATCTTGCAGCCCAGGGATAAATCCCACTTGGTCGTGGTGAATAATCCTTTTAATGTACTGTTGGATCCTATTGGCTAGTATTTTGGTGAGAATTTTTGCATCCATGTTCATCAGGGATATTGGTCTGTAATTCTCCTTTTTGATGGGGTCTTTGTCTGGTTTTGGGATCAAGGTAATGCTGGCCTCATAAAATGAGTTTGGACGTTTTCCTTCCATTTCTATTTTTTGGAACAGTTTCAGAAGAATAGGTATTAATTCTTCTTTAAAGGTTTGGTAGAATTCCCCTGGGAAGCCATCTGGCCCTGGGCTCTTGTTTGTTGGGAGACTTTTGATGACTGCTTCAATTTCCTTAGTGGTTATAGGTCTGTTCAGGTTTTCTGTTTCTTCCTGGTTCAGTTTTGGTAGTTGATACATCTCTAGGAATGCATCCATTTCTTCCAGGTTATCTAATTTGCTGGCATAGAGTTGCTCATAATATGTTCTTATAATTGTTTGTATTTCTTTGGTGTTGGTTGTGATCTCTCCTCTTTCGTTCATGATTTTGTTGATTTGGGTCCTTTCTCTTTTCTTTTTGATAAGTCTGGCCAGGGGTTTATCAATCTTGTTAATTCTTTCAAAGAACCAGCTCCTAGTTTCGTTGATCTGTTCTACTGTTCTTTTAGTTTCTATTTCATTGATTTCTGCTCTGATCTTTATTATTTCTCTTCTCCCGGTGGGTTTAGGCTTTATTTGCTGTTCTTTCTCCAGCTCCTTTAGGTGTAGGGTTAGGTTGTGTACTTGAGACCTTTCTTGTTTCTTGAGAAAGGCTTGTATTGCTATATACTTTCCTCTTAGAACTGCCTTTGCTGCATCCCAAAGATTTTGAATAGTTGTGTTTTCATTTTCATTGGTTTCCATGTATTTTTTTAATTCTTCTTTAATTTCCTGGTTGACCCATTCATTCTTCAGTAGGATGCTCTTTAGCCTCCATGTATTTGAGTTCTTTCTGACTTTCCTCTTGTGATTGAGTTCTAGTTTCAAAGTATTGTGGTCTGAAAATAGGCAGGGAATGATCCCAATCTTTTGGTACCAGTTGAGACCTGACTTATGACCTAGGATGTGATCTATTCTGGAGAATGTTCCATGGGGACTAGAGAAGAATGTGTATTCCATTGCTTTGGGATGGAATGTTCTGAATATGTCTGTGAAGTCCATTTGGTCCAGTGTGTCATTTAAAGTCTTTATTTCCTTGTTGATATTTTGCTTAGACGATCTGTCCATTTCAGTGAGGGGTTGTTAAAGTCCCCCACTATTATTGTATTGTTGTCGATGTGTTTCTTTGCTTTTGTTATGAATTGCCTTATATAATTGGCTGCTCCCATGTTAGGGGCATAGATATTTACAGTTGTTAGATCTTCTTGTTGGATAGACCCTTTAAGTAGGATATAATGTCCTTCCTCATCTCTTATTACAGTCTTTGGTTTAAAATCTAATTTGTCTGATATAAGGATTGCCATCCCAGCTTTCTTTTGGTGTCCATTAGCATGGTAAATGGTTTTCCACCCCCTCACTTTCAATCTGGGGCTGTCTTTGGGTCGAAAATTAGTCTCTTGCAGACAGCATATCAATGGGTCTTGTTTTTAATCCAGTCTGATAGCCTGTGTCTTTTGATTGGGGCATTTAGCCCATTTACATTCAGGGTAACTATTGAAAGATAGGAATTTAGTGCCATTGTATTGCCTGTAAGGTGACTGTTACCATATATTGTCTGTGTTCCTTTCTGGTCTATGTTGCTTTTAGGGTCTCTCTTTGCTTAGAGGACCCCTTTCAAGATTTCTTGTAGGGCTGGTTTTGTGTTTGCCAATTCCTTTAGTTTTTGTTGGTCCTGGAAGCTTTTTATCTCTCCTTCAGTTTTCAATGACAGCCTAGCTGGATAGAGTATTCTTGGCTGCATATATTTCTCATTTAGTGCTCTGAATATATCCTGCGAGTCCTTTCTGGCCTGCCAGGTCTCTGGATAGATCTGTTGCCAATCTAATGTTTCTACCATTGTAGGTTACATATCTCTTCTCCCAAGCTGCTTTCAGGATTTTCTCTTTGTCTCTGAGACTCGTAAGTTTTACTATTAGATGTCAGGGTGTTGACCTATTTTTGATTTTGAGAGGGGTTCTCTGTGCTTCCTGGATTTTGGTGCCTGTTTCCTTCCCCAAATTAGGGAAGTTCTCTGCTATAATTTGCTCCATTATACCTTCTGTCCCTCTCTCTCTTTCTTCTTCTTCTGGGATCCCAATTATTCTAATGTTGTTTCGTCTTATCGTATCACTTATCTCTCGAATTCCGCCCTCGTGATCCAGTAGTTGTTTATCTCTCTTTTTCTCAGCTTCTTTATTTTCCATCATTTGGTCTTCTATATTACTGATTCTCTCTTCTGCCTCATTTATCCTAGCAGTTAGCGCCCCCATTTTTGATTGCACCTCATTAATAGCCTTTTTGATTTCTACTTGGTTAGATTTTAGTTCTTTTACTTCTCCAGAAAGGGTTTCTCTAATAACTTCCATGCTTTTTTCAAGCCCAGCTAGTATCTTTAAAGTGATGATTCTGAACTCTAGATCTGACATCGTACTAATGTCCGTATTGAGTAGGTCCCTGGCAGTCGGTACTACCTCTTGTTCTTTTTGTTGAGCTGATTTTTTCCGTCTTGTCATTTTGTGCAGAGGAGAATAGATTAATGAGAGAACAAAATGCTAGCAGAGTAACAACGTCCCCAGAAAAGATACTCTAAACAAATCAGAAAAGACTTGAAGCAGTGGAAAAAGAAATGGAAAGAGAGAAAAAAGAAAAAGAAAAAAAAGAAAAAGAAAAAGATAAAGATAAAAACAAACAAAAACAAACAAAACAAAACAACAACAACAAAAAAACCCAGAATGTGATCAAATATGATCAGGCTGGTATATAGATCAGTGCCACACACTAGATTTTGGGTGTATTTTGGTCTTTTAGAAGAAAGTGCCTCCCAAAATTTTAAAGAAAGAAAAACTTGTATATGTACAAAAATAAGGGTTGATATGATGAAGGGATGGAATATGACTGTAAAGATGGAAATTATAAAAAATTTTATAAAAGGAATTGATAAGAAGTTGTTTGAAAAAAGAAAGAAGAGGATTTAAAAAAAGAAAAAAAAAGGGAGATAATGTGATCAGGCAGGGGAGTAGAAAACACCATATACAAGAGATTTAGGGTATATTTTAATCTGTTAGAAGAAACTATCTCAAAATTTTAAAGAGAGAACAACTTATATATATATATGCCAAAAATACGGGTAACTACTATGAAGGGATAGAATATGACTCTAAAAATGAAAAATAAAAATGTTTTTTTAAAAAAAGGGATTGATAAGATGTTGGTTGAAAAGGGGAAAAAGAAAAATTCAAAAAACGAAAAAAACAGTTAAAAAAAATTAACTTTGAAAGACTAAAGAATCATGGTAAAAAAGCCATGAATTATATGTGCAGTATTCCCCTAGCGCTGGAGTTCTGCCGTTCTCGTTGATCGGTAAACTTGGTCTTGGCTGGCTGTTCTCGCTGATCTGCTGGGGAGGGGCCTGTTGCCGTGGTTTCCAAATGTCTTTGCTGGAGGCGGAATTGCCCCGCCCTTGCCCCCTCCCAGCTAAGTAATCTGCTCGGGTTTGCTCTCCAGAGCTTTTGTTTCCTGCGAGCTTTCCGTACAGCTTTGGAGGCAGAGAGTGAAAATGGCGGCTTCCCAATCTCCGCCCCGGAGGAGCCGAGAACTCGGGGCCCCGCTCCTCAGTGAGCCCCCAGAGAAAAGCCGTCAGTCACTCCCGTCTCCCCGGTCTCCAGCCGCACTCCATGCTCACCCGGCCTGTGACCGCGCGTTTCTATCTCTGGCACCCGACCCCGGGTGGAGTCTCCAAACCCAGCAGATCCCTGCGGTGCACTCCCGTGCCACTCCTCCCAGGGGAGGAAGGTGAGTCTCCCCGGACCTGGCGCTTGTTGGGTCCCTGCTGAAGGAGCAGTGGCCCGACTGTGCCGCGGATCACGGTTTATGGCAACCCCGAGCTGAGAGCCCGCACCTGGGCTCTGCCTCTGAAGCCGGCTTCCCTGCTCTGATACCTGGGAGCTCTGCCACACTCAGGCACCCCCGGTCTTTCTGTGACCCCGAGGGTCCTGAGACCACACTGTCCCGGAGGCTTCCACCCCGCACTTAGCCACCAGAGTGACGTCCCTCAGCGGAGCAGACTTTTAAAAGTTCTGATTTTGTGCTCCATGGTTCTATCACTTGCCAGAAGCGGCCGCCGGAGGCCCCTCCCCCGCCGTCTATCCTCCCGAATATCGCCTCGGATTCACTTCTCCGCACGTCCTACCTTCCAGAAAGTGGTCGCTTTTCTGATGAGAGAGTTGTTGCTCTTCTTTTCTTCGATCTCCTGTTGAGTTTGTAGGTGTTCAGAATGGTTTGATCCCTATCCAGCTGAATTCCTGAGAGGAGACGAAATCCAGGTCTCCTACTCCTCCGCCATCTTACTCCGCCCCCCCAACTCATTAATTTTTATTCTATGTGTGAGAGAGTGTGTTTGTGGCTTATAAATATGGTTTATTTGTATATGTAGTATATAAACTATATATATGACTTATATATACTGTAATTCATATTGATGCTCAAATTGTTCCAGACTTGCTCTGTGACAGCCCCTTTAAAGTGGCTCCTGTGACCTTTTGATTTTTCCCAGTCATTTTTTTGAGGATTTTTACTTTATAGCTTTACCAGATGTTCCAGGCTTATCTTGTACTTTTTCTACCCCTCCCTGGGAGCAACCATTTCTTGAAAGCATCTTGATGCCTTTTAGTGGGAAATGATGATGAGAAACCAAGATCTTGGCACCAGTTGATGCTCATTGCTGTTGGAGTATCATTGTTTCTAAGCTTTTTCAGCACCCAGAGCTGGGAGGAAACAAGCAATTTCAATATGAAGTTGCCTTATGTATAATTTTAATCATGCAGTCATCATGTTCCTTTTCCTTCACATTTGATACACAGGTTTCTACTTC
The DNA here is from genome assembly GCF_002201575.2 of Neomonachus schauinslandi. Classification (NCBI taxonomy): domain Eukaryota; kingdom Metazoa; phylum Chordata; class Mammalia; order Carnivora; family Phocidae; genus Neomonachus; species Neomonachus schauinslandi. The sequence continues at coordinate 80,794,379 of NC_058405.1, forward strand.
CCTTTCCTTTTTCCATATTGCATCTCTGTTTTACCATATTAAGAACCTAGTTCCCAACAACTTCAGTATATGTACTCATTTGCTGAATCCTAAAATACACACAGAATAAAAATTAAGACTTCACCTACCATTACAAAAACCAAACATATTAAATAGAATCCAAGATTTCTTTGGAATTCTTTTTTTTTTCCCCAGGCCAATGGTATATAGTCAAAATATTCGGAAGTTTTCTTCAGAGTGGTTATATTAATCATTTAAAGTATAATTTGGGGGCACCTGGGTGGCTCAGTCGGTTAAGCATTTGCCTTTGGCTCAGGTCATGATCCCAGCGTCCCTGGGACTCGATCCCAGATCGAGCCCCTCATCGGGCTCCCTGCTCAGCAGGGAGCCTGCTTCTCCCTCTCCCTCTGTCTGCCTACTTGTGATCTCTCTCTCTCTCTGTCAAATAAATAAATAAATAAATAAATAAATAAATAAATAAATAAATCTTTAAAAACATATAATTTGATCCATTGTTCTGTTTGTATTCAATATTAATTTTTCTTTTCCTCCATGTTTATTGACTTATTTTTTGCTCACCTTGCCTCTCATCTCTCCATCTTTTTATACTACATTATAAATTGCATGGAACTGTGCTAGTGGGACCTCAATAAACGTTTTTTTCCCTCCTGCTGCAGGTTTCTTTTTTTCTCATATTGAACCCTATTAAATCCCTGGGTGTTTCTCACTATTTGTTGAATAAAATTTAGCCTTCTGAGCTAGTATTTAGAACCTATAAAATTGAACTGCCCTGAATCTTTCCAAACATTTTATCTAAACTACAATACATAAAGTAGCCATTTCATTGAGTCTACCAGCTGTCTTAGGAAGTACTGTCTCCCTTATTGTTACTATGCTTTTACTCCTGATCCCCCTCTGCAGAAATCTGGTTTTGTTCTAAATCTTACAGTTACAAAGCATGCAGACTTGGATGGGTGCCATATACTCTCTGAGCCTGTAACATGGGAATAATAATTTCTACCCTAAGGGATGTAGTGAGAAGCAGATAGTTAGATATGACAGTGCATTACTGATAGTAATCAGTCTGAGCAATTAACAGGTTGCTTTACTTGGAAATATAGACTTAGATACCTCCCTAATTTACCATTTAAAGTTTTAAATGGTGATGGTATGGGGTTTTGGTATTTTGTTTGTATTTGTTGTTACAGCATTTTAAGCTTTCTTTCTGGGCAGGTTGATGCTATATTAAAGTACTTTTAAATATTTTCATGTAAACTTTTAAATATGTAAATTATGATCAGGTATCTTTGATCATAACAACTAAAAGAAAAGCAAAGGGAGGAAACACTATCAAAATTTTATTTTCTTAGATTTCCTTTTCTTTGGGGTCTTCATTATACATTCTCCATGAATAGTAAGAATTTCTGGTCAGCTTGGCTTTGATAGCATCTCTTGTTAGGAGAGAGTAAGCTTAGTCATTCTCAAAAGTGGCTATTCATCTCAAAGTCAAAAATATTTGGACTTTTTAAAAGAATATCCAAACTATAAGTATAGTAATTGATGCAGGTAGAAATATATTATCTATATTCTTAGAATAGTCTCAGTTGCATGTGTTGCTTTAACAGGCTACATTATGATATTGATCTTAGTTTTTAAAACTAGAATTCTTGAAGAACCAGTAGAAATTTCAGAAGTTATTTTAAATAAAGTTAGATCTGATGAGTGTGGAGTGGAGTCTATGAATCTTTGCACATCTAATATTTCTGTGAAACCCCAAAGTTTAACAGGAGTGCTAATAATATAATTTCTGTATAATAATTAACTTGGTTATTACAGCACACTGTGCATAGAGAAACTCTTAGATTTATATTTAACCTGGCCAGCAATCTGGACAGCCTGTTTACTGATCCCAAAAGGGCCAGATGATAAGAGCTTTCATTTTCATCATTCTATTGCTGAAATGGATCAGTAGCCATCCTTACATATAAAGAATAACTACTTTCTTAAACTTACAGCAGTTTCATCGCATAAATACTGGATTTGGACATTAGGTTTGGTTTTGTGCCTTTGTGAATTTAGTATAGTTCCTTAAAATCTCTAGGCCTCTGTTTCTACATTTTTAACATGAGAGGGCTGGACTGTGTTATCAGGAAGGCCCTTTTAATCATGAAATTCTTTATTTTCTGGCTAGTCCCTGGTTTACATGGAAAAGGAGATCTGAGAAAGTAAGAAATTTGCCCAAATTTATGGCTAATTAAGAGGCGAAGTCAGGCTAGAATCCTTGGTTTTCTGCCTTTTTTTTTTAAACATGGCTTAAATCTCTTTGTAAAGAGCAATTAAGCAATGGTTGAGATCCCTTTTATAAGTTACTGTATTTGAAGACTCAGACTTATCTCATGTGTGTTCCTATTAATTTATATAATACAGTGTTCTTCCAACTCTGGTTAATAGTACTCTTCAAGCTAACTATATGTATGTAAAAAGGACATTTTATTGGTACAAGTTTTTTATAAATTCAGATTTGTGACACTAAACCAATTAGTAAGAAGAATGAAACAGTTTTAACGAACACAGGAAATTGAAATTGGCAATATGGATGATTGCTGTAAACTTATCCTAATGTCCAGTCTATTTGTGTGTTTTGTTTCCATTTTATAATATCAAATTCTTTTCTAATTTAAATTCAATAGCCAACATATAGTTCATCATTAGTTTTTGATGTAGTGTTCAATGATTCATTAGTTGCGTATAACTCCCAGTGCTCATCGCAACACGTGTCCTCCTTAATGCCCATCCCCTCACCCCCCTCCATACTGTAACCCTCAGTTTGTTTCCCAGAGTCCAGCATCTCTCATGGTTTGTCTCCCTCTCTGATTTCTTCCCATTCAGTTTTCCCTCCCATCCCCTATGGTCCTCTGTGCTATTCCTTATGTTCCACATATGAATGAAACCATATGATAATTGTCTTTCTTGGATTGATTTATTTCACTTAGCGTAGTACCCTCCAGTTCCATCCATGTCAATGCAAATGGAAGGTACTCATCTTTTCTGATGGCTGTGTAATTTCCATTGTATATGTGAACCACATCTTCTTCATCCATTCATCTGTTGAAGGACATCTCGGCTCCTTCCACAGTTTGGCTATTGTGGCTATTGTTGCTATGAACATTGGGGTGCAGGTGCCCCTTCTTTTCATTACATCTGTATCTTTGGGGTAAATACCCAGTAGTGCAATTGCAGGTCGTATGGTAGCTTTATTTTTAATTTTTTGAGGCACCTCCACCCTGTTTTCCAAAGTGGCTGTACCAACTTGCATTCCCACCAACAGTGTAAGAGGGTTCCTTCCCCCTTCTCCACATCCTCTTCGACATTTGTTGTTTCCTGTCTTCTAAATTTTGCCATTCTGACTGGTGGAAGGTGGTATCTCAGTGTGGTTTTGATTTGAATTTCCCTGATGGCTAATGATGATGAACATTTTTTCATGTGTCTGTTAGCCATTTGTATGTCTTTTTTGGAGAAGTGTCTATTCATGTCTTCTGCCCATTTCTTGACTGGATTATTTGTTTTCTGGGTGTTGAGTTTAAGTTCTTAATACATCTTGGATACCAGCCCTGTATCTGTTATGTCATTTGCAAATATATTCTCCCATTCCGTGGGTTGCCTCTTAGTTTTGTTGACTGTTTCCTTTGCTGTGCAGAAACTTTTTATCTTGATGAAGTCCCAATAGTTCATTTTTGATTTTGTTTCCCTTGCCTTTAGAGACGTGTCTTGAAAGAAGTTACTGAGGCTGAGGTTGAAGAGGTTACTGCCTATGTTCTCCACTAGGATTGTGATGGATTCCTGTCTCACATTTAAGTCTTTCATCCATTTTGAGTTTATCTTTGGGTATGGTGTAAGAGAATGGTCCAGTTTCTTCTGCTTGTGGCTGTCCAATTTTCCCAGCACCATTTATTGAAGAGACTGTCTTTTTTCCATTGGATATTCTTTCCTGCTTTGTTGAAGATTAGTTGACCATAGAGTTGAGGGTCCATTTCTGGGGTCTCTATTCTGTTCCACTGATCTATGTGTCTGTTTTTGTGCCAATACCATGCTGTCTTGATGTTTACAGCTTTGTTTTATAGCTTGAAGTCAGGCATTGTGATGCCCCCCCACCCCAGCTTTGGTTTTCATTTTCAACATTCCCCTGGTTATTTGGGGTCTTTTCTGGTTCCATACAAATTTTAGGATTATTTGTTCCAGCTCTGTGAAAAAGGTCAATGGCATTTTGATAGGCATTGCATTGAATGTGTAGATTGCTCTGGGCAGCATAGACATTTTAACAATGTTTTTTCTTCCAATCCATGAGAATGGAATGTTTTTCCATCTTTTTGTGTTTTTCTCAATTTCTTTCATCAGTGTTCTGTTTCTAGAGTACAGATCCTTTACCTCTTTGGTTAGGTTTATTCCTAGGTATCTTATGGTTTTTGGTGCTATTGTAAATGGGATCAATTCCTTAATTTCTTTTTCTTCAGTCGTTGTTAGTGTATGGAAATGCAACTGATTTCTGTGCATTGATTTTGTATCCTGCCACGTTGCTGAATTGCTGTATGAGTTCTAGCAATTTTGAGGTGGAGTCTTTTGGGTTTTCTACATAAAGTATCATATCATCTGCAAAGAGAGAGAGTTTGACTTCTTTGCCAATTTGAATGCCTTTCTTTTTTGTTGTTGTTGTTGTCTGATTGCTGAGGCTAGGACTTCTAGTACTATGTTGAACAATAATGGTGAGAGTGGGCATCCCTGTTGTGTTGCTGCCCTCAAGGGAAAAGCTCTCAGTTTTACCCCATTGAGAAGGATATGTGCTATGGGTTTTTCATAGATGGCTTTTATGATATTGAGTTATGTTCCCTCTATCCCTGTACTGTGAAGAGTTTTAATCAAGAAAGGATGCTGTATTTTGTCAAATTGATAGGATCATATGGTTCTTGTCTTTTTTTTTATTAATGTGCTCTATCACGTTAATTGATTTCTGAATGTTGAACCACCCTTGCATCCCAGGAATAAATCCCACTTGTCACTTAGTCATGGTAGATAATCCTTTTAATGTACTGTTGGATCCTATTAGCTAGGATCTTGTTGAGTATTTTGGCATCCGTGTTCATCAGGGATATTGGTCTGTAATTCTCCTTTTTGATGGGGTCTTTGTCTGGTTTTGGGATCTAGGTAATGCTGGCCTCATAGAACAAGTTTGGAAGTTTTCCTTCTATTTCTATTTTTTGAGATAGCTTCAGTAGAATAGGTATGATTTCTTCTTTAAATGTTTGGTAGAATTCCCCTGGGAAGCCTTCTGGCCCTGGACTCTTGTTTTTTGGGAGGTTTTTAATTACTGCTTCAATTTCGTTACTAATTATTGGTCTAGTCAGATTGTCTATTTCTTTGTGTTTCAGTCTTGGTAGTTCATAAACTTCCAGGAAGGCATCTATTACTTCCAGGTTGCCCAATTTGTTGGCATATAGTTGCTGGTAATAATTTCTAATAATTGTTTCTGTTTCCTTGGTGTTAGTTGTGATCTCTTCCCTTTCATTCATGATTTTATTGATTTGGGTCCTTTCCCTTTTCTTTTGGATAAATCTGGCCAGAGGTTTATCGATCTTATTAATTCTTTCAAAGAACCAGCTTCTAGTTTCATTGATCTGTTCTACTGTTTTTTCTGATTTCTATTTCATTGATCTCTGCTCTAATCTAATCTAATGTAAGGTTAGCTTGTGCATTTGGGATTTTTCTACTTTTTTGAGAGTGGCTTGGATGGCTATGTATTTCCCCCTTAGGACCGCCTTTGCAGTATCCCGTAGGTTTTGGACCGATGTGTTTTCATTCTCATTAGTTTCAATGAATTGTTTAAGTTCTTCTTTAATTTCTTGGTTGACACAATCATTCTTTAGCAGGATGCTCTTTAACTTCCAAGTGTTTGAATTCCTTCCAAATTTTTTCTTGTGATTGAGTTCCAGTTTCAAGTCATTGTGGTCTGATAACATGCAGGGAATAATCTCAATCTACTGGTATCGGTTGAGACCTGATTTGTGACCCAGTATGTGGTCTATTCTGGAGGAATTTCCATGTGCACTCGAGAAGAGTGAGTATTCTGTTTTAGGGTGGAATGTTCTGTATATATCTATGAGGTCCTTCTGGTCCAGTGTGTCATTCAAAGCTCTTGTTTCTTTGTCGATCTTCTGCTTAGATGATCTGTTCATTGCTGAAAGTGTAGTGTTGAAGTCTCCTACTATTAATATATTATCAATATGTTTCTTTATTTTGGTTATTAATTGGTTTATATAATTGGCTGCTCCCATGTTGGTGGCATAGATATTTACAATTGTTAGATCTTCTTGTTGGGTAGACCCTTTAAGTATGATATAATGTCTCTCTACTTCTCTTATTATGGTGTTTGGTTTAAAATCTAATTTGTCTGATATGAGGATTGCTACCCCAGCTTTCTTTTGAGGTCCATTAGCATGGTAGATGGTTCTCCATCCCCTCACTTTCAATCTGGAGGTGCCTTTAGGTTCAAAATGAGTCTCTTGTAGACAGCATATGGATGGGTCCTGCTTTTTTATCCAATCTGCTGCTGTTTTTCTTTTGATGGGAGCATTTAGCCCATGTACATTTAGAGTGACTATTGAAAGATATGAATTTAGTGCCATTGTATCGCCTTTAAAGTCCCTGTTTCTATAGATTTTCTGTTTCTGATTTATGTGACTCTTGGGGTCTTTCTTCATTTACAGCATCCCCCCTTAATATTTCTTGCAGGGCTGCCTTGGTGGTTGCATATTCTTTCTGTTTCTGCCTGTCCTGAAAGCTTTTTATCTCTCTGTCCATTCTGAATGACATCCTTGCTGGATAAAGTATTCTTGGCTGCATGTTCTTTTCATTTAGTACTCTGAATATGTCTTGCCAGCCTTTTCTGGCTTGCCAGGTTTCTGTGGACAGGATTAATGTTATTCTGATATTCCTCCCTCCATATGTAAGGAACGTCCTCTCCCTGGCTATTGTCAGGATTGTTTCCTTGGCTGTAAAATTTGCAAGCTTCACTGTTATATGTTGGGGTGTTCATCTATTTTTATTGATTTTGGGAGAGGTCCTCTCTGCCTCTTGGACTTGAATGCTTGTTTCCTTCCCCAGATTAGGGAAGTGCTCAGCTATGAGTTGCTCAAATATACCTTTTAGCCCTCTCTCTCTCTCCACCCCCTCAAGGATCCCAATAACTCTGACATTGGAAAGTTTCATGGCATCATTAATCTCTGCAATCCTTTTCTTATGTGTTACCAGAAGCCTATCTCCGTTTCCCTCCACTTTCTTCTTTTCCATCAGCTTGTCTTCTAGATCACTAATTTGTTCTTATGCCTCATTTACCCTGGCTGTTAGAGTATCCAGTTTAGACTGTATTGCATTCATAGCATTTTTAAGTTTGGCCTGATTAGATCTCATTTCTGTCCTTAGAGAGTGTATATTGTCACCAGTGCTTCTTTCAAGCCTAGCTATTGACTTCATGATTGCTATCCTGAATTCTATCTCTGACATTTTGCTTATATCCATTAGTTCTGTGGCAGATGACATTGTCTGTTTCTTTTCTTTGTTGAGAGTTCCTCCTCCTAGTAATTCTGCTGAGGGATGGTTAAGTGAATGAGCAGAGTCCAAAATATCAAGCAAGGTGCACTCTAGGAATGTCTGGAGTAGTCGGAAGCCACCACCGAAAAAACAAAGCCAGAATGAAACACAAGAATAAAATGTATAAAATTTTTTAAAAATTTTTTTAAATTTTAAAAGGGGTGAGGGGAAGGGGAGGCTATAATCTCTCAGTGTGGAAAAAGGAGGGCATTTCAGTTGTTCCTGGGTGTATTTTGGGCTGTTAGAGAACACTACTTTCCAAAATTACAGGGAAAGTAAAACTTGTATATATATATAAAGGTAAAATTGAATAGGGAAAAAAAGACTACAATAAAGCATATATCTATAAAAAAAATATAGGTGTGAAAAAGTACAAGTTAAAAAGCTACTATGAAATATAAGTTGATATATTAAACATCTAGTTGAAATGAGAAAAAAGTAAAAAGAAAAAACAGAGAAGAAGCATAAGAGAAAGAATAAAAAGAAAAAGAGAGTTGTATCTGAAAAATAAGCCATGAGGCAATGCCTGGAGCTCAATATACTATTTTCCCCTGGTGTTGGGCTTTTACAGTCTTATGGGGTCCGTAGACTTGTGCTCTTGTTTTTCCAGCCCGGCTTCTGGAAGAGGGGCCTGCCGCCTGTTTTCTTGGGCAGCCCTGCCTGCGCGGAGTTGCCCCGCCCTCCGTCAGGGGGACGGGCTCCGTGGAGACCAGGTGTGTGTGTGGCTTTTGCTCCCCGGTGGCTCTCGGTGCCTCTCCCGAGGGCCGGAGCAAAGATGGCCACAGCAAAACCTCTGGCCCAGAGCAGAAAATTCAGTCTGCTCTCCTCACTAAACCTTCCAGGACAAACAGTCTCCGTTTCTGTGTGTGCTGCCGAAAACCACTCCCAGAGTTCGGCCCAGGGCCCCGGGCCTGTCCCTGCCCTTTGTGCTTCTAAAACGCGAGTGGTCCTGGGCTTGTGAGCGCACCCACCTGCAGCTCTGGGTCTGGGCGCTGCTCTAAAGCCCTTTCCCCGCTGCTAACGCTCCGCCAGTTTTTGCCTGGTCCCCAGCGCAGGTTCTAGATTTTTTCACGCTGCCCAGGAGAAGAGCGATTATCCACTGGCCCGGCTTGCAGTTTATGTGGATCGGAGCAGAGAGACCCTTCCTGGGCTCGCTGCCCATGACCTGCTTCCTGGCTCCACTGCTCGGGCACTCAGCCGGGCCAGGAAGCCCCTTTAGCTCTGCAGTTCCTCCTGTCCCGGGACCACAATGTTCCACCTAGAATTCTGCCTTTTCATTTCCTGAGCCCCTTTCAGAGAGGGATGTCGCTCCCTAGAGCAGATTTCTAAGGGTTACGCTTTTCCGCTCTGGTGTTACATCACTTTCCAGGAGGCAGCTTGTGGAGGCTCCCCCGCTTCTGTTTATCTTCCAATATCTCCCCACAGATTCACGACTCCGAATGTCCTACCTTGCAACAGGCTTTTCTGTTTGTAGAGATCCAGATTATATTCTTACAACTCAGGCTGATTTCGTGGGTGTTCAGAATGGTTTGGTAGATATCCAGCTAAATTCAGGGACTGGTTGAAACAGGCTCCCCTGTTCCTCCGCCATGTTGCTTCTCATCCCCCAATCTAGTACCTTTAAAAATGACCAAAGTGACACTGTGCTTCCTCGGTTAGTAGGGCATGTGGTTACTGATGTCGTGAGTTTGAGCCCCACATCGAACACAGAGTTTACTTAAAACACAAAACAAAAGAAAACAAAAGCAGTTCCAAAGGACCCAAATCGATTAGGCTCCAACAATTGAGCTGGTCAGTGGTGGGATGGATCCTCTGGCCTGTTCATCAGCTGCTGTGCCCTGAGCACGCAGATGAGGCAGATGCTTCTCAGCCACCTGGGTTCTCCCTCTAGGAGCTCAGGGTCTAGAGGGAAGATGGACAAAC
>NC_058405.1:80985961-81094418 GCF_002201575.2 Neomonachus schauinslandi
GCTTTGAGTCCAGCACAAGGTTCAGAAACGGAGAGTAGCAACCTCCATGTGATTTACCCCCTCTTTCGGTCTCTTTAATGCTCTCTCTTTCTTAGTCAGGAGCTCCTTTTGTAGCTCTTTCCCATTCCCACTTTCAGTACTCTCACCCTGAAGGACCTGGTCTCATCCAGGCAGCTGAGGTCATTGGGTCCCCAGTGTCCATAAAATCCCTCTGCAGCCCCTCTCACGCACTTTCCTAGCCCTGCCCTGGGTTCTGAATGCCAAGCTGCGCCCTAATGTGCTGAGCAAGCCTGAATGTCAAGGTAGCAGGGCTGGGAGTCAGGAGAGCTGGGCGCCCCCTGCTGGAGCGGCCGCAGGACTGCTGGCTCTTCCCTGGGCACTCCCTGCACAGGAACTTTCCTGCCTTGGGTGGCTCTGGACATGCGTGATTGTTTGCTTCCTTCCAGCTCTGCATTTCGTTCCAGCAGGCGTCTGCTTCCAGAAACTCTCTCGTCATGGACTCCAGAGAAGGGACTGAGTACAAGGTCATGCTAAAGTAGAGAACTGGGCGTGTGGAACAGGTGCACAGATGAAGCCTGGGAAGGCAGATAAGTTCACGTATACTTTGTTGCTTTCCTATGTGTTTATTACCACCGCCTGAGAATTTTTTTTAACTGAAAGGCACAGGCAAGGTTTGGTGGTTGTGCTAGAAGGAAAAAGCCTTATAAAGGCAAAAGGGAAGCCGTCCAGGAAGCTGCCCACTTTTGAGGTGCAGATCTCACGACAGGACTGTCTTGAGTGGAGGGGTGGGGGGAGAGGAAGGGTCACCTTTGCCCTCCTGTTCCGTGAGACCTGAGACAACCGGCTCCTCCCTCGGCCCAGGTCTGTGGGACTCAGACTGTTCCTCCCTGGAGACCTGGAGTCTTCCCCTTCCCTTTGCATGATTTCCCTGTGCAGGGCACCTGACCCCGAAAGCTGCCCAGCCCGTCACCCAGGTGAAATGGCTCTGTGTGCTGACAGATCACACCCTCCGCACAGAGCAGCAAATAGACCTCAGTACCTTGGGCGTCTGGCCCCTGAGCATTGTAGGGGTCAAGGTCATCTTCCCAGGGCCCCAGAGGCGCCCACACAGCCACCCTGCTGAGCCCCTCTTCCATCCATCGCTGTGACCCCTGTGGACTCCTGCTTGTGCTACAGATTCGGTCCCTGCTCATCGCAACCCTCAGCCTGGGCCTCAGAGGGGCTGGGGCCTGCCCACTGCTGGGGGCTTCAATCAGCCCTGAGGCCGACAGCAGCGCCGCCTGTCGGCTCCTCCGGGAACACGCGTCCCTCCCAAGTCAGCTAATGGAAGGGGGGTAGCTCCTTCCTGAGCTGTGTGGACTTAGAAGGAGCTTTGGTGAATAAGCTTCCCATTTAACGTTGGAAGCTCTAGAGTTTTTAATTCAAAATCAGTTAATTAACATATACTGTGTACATTAAGCAATTTTTACTACCAGTTGTTTTAAAAATATGTTTACCTAAAATAAAGAGCCTCCCAAGCGAAGAAAGCTCTTAAACTATTCTGAGGCGATGACCCCAGTGACGGCCACTAAGGTCATCCTCCCTGTCATAGAGTCTTAGTCATGCAAAGTCTCCGCAGGTGTAGTGTTTGCCATCTGGCCTTACAGTCTTTCCCCGCATTTCTCGTCCTAAGTTCGGTCCTCCCTCTTCAAGGGGTCATGGGAACAATACTGCCCGAGGTCTTGCATGATGACTTGAATGCCAAGACTTTTATTCCGTATAAATCAGGTTTTCTAGCTATAAAATCCGTGGCTCACAGTTTCTTCCCTTCAGTGTCTTTCCATACATTCCTCCATTTTCTTCTGACACAAAATATGGCACTCAGAAATGTGGATGACATTCTAATTTCCTGTCCTTTATAGGTCATTTGCTCCATTTTTTCTAGATGCCCAAGGATTCCCTTTTTCTTTAAATTTTCATTAAATTTTACATTTTAATTTTAACTGGATTTTTCTCTCAATGATTTTACTAGACGATGTTCTGCCGTTTGTCATTCTGACTCAGTGCGCAGGGTGCTCTGTGAATACACAGGTTGAAAGCATTACTTTGTTTCCAGGAACATTTCTGACCTATGACTTTTAACACTTTTGTGTCTTTGCTTTGGTTTTCTCGCAGGCACTCCAATTATTCATTTTCTCCCCTTATGCTCACATTTTGACATTCTCTCTCAGATCTTGTCATCTCTTGCTTAGTTTCTTTTTCGCGTTTTCCTCCTCTCGGCTTCCATTCTCACACAGCGCTGTCTGCGGGCTTGCTTTCACTACTTCACATTTCATTTACAAGGTGACCTTTCAATATGCTTCTTCTTCTTCCCTGAGGCCTGTCCTTCCATGCCTGAGCTTTTCTAATTCTAATTTATGGTGTCATTCAATATCCTGTATCGTTTTCTTAATGCTTTTTACTTCGTTTTTGAGCAAAGCCCATCAAAGTAGATGACGTGTGTCAGGAAACAGTGCTTTCCTTCTGGGCAGTGGCCCTATTCTGCACTCCCTCCCCTTTTCCCCTACAGCCCCACTGTCTGGGATTCAACAGCCAGGCTCTCCTGTCAGGAAACTTGTTTTCTTGGATTTGTGGGAAGCCCTATGACTCAGAGAGACCTTCTAGCCTCACAGAGCTCTCTCTCCTATTGTTGCTGTGAAGTGCTCAAAACCAGGGCAGCTTGCTTCTGGAGTTGTTCTAGCTGTGTCCCCCACCCCTCCTTCGTAGGGCTCTGCTCTCTTGCTGCTTCTGCTGCAACTGTCCTTCTCATCTGGGTTCTGCTCTTTAATGTAGCGAGCAGCCTGCACAACTCAGAAGGGACACTGGCTTCATCTTCCCCAAATGTGTAGCCACGCCTTACATGGTTATCTATGCTCTGATTCATTAAACGTCAAAGTGATTTTCCATTATATGCATGTTTTAAAATGATTTCATTTTAGAATTTCTTCTCAGCTTATTTTTAATTAGTATTTCATTCTTACACTTATTAATTTTTAGTTTTTTATTTTAGTTATGGATTTTCTTTGATTTTTGTATTTATATTTGAGTCTTTCGATTTTAGAGTTGTAAATTTTCATTTTATTTACTTATTTAAAAAAGTAGAATAGATTAGCTTATTTAGCATATACAATCTTTTCTGCTAGGTTTTTGAAAAAAACACAAAAGATAAAAGATCCCAGTTCAAAGAAGCTTACGGTCTTAGGCATACTCCTCTGTGACCCTGCATTAGGAGGTAGATGCTCCATGATATGGGGAAAGGAGGTCTTCTTGGCTTGCCAATCTGAGCATTAGACACTTTGCATTGCAGGCCAGGACAAAGACAGGTGGGGTTCTAGTATTTCCAGTGCACCACACCCAAGGGAGAGCCTCCTCCAGAGTAGGGCTGGACGGTAGAAAGAGCCCAATCTCTTGGCCACACTTGCCAGGAACTTCCCCTCGACAGCAGGTAGCAGGGGTCAGGATGGGAAAACTGGCATCCTGCCTCTCCCAAGAGGATGCTGTAACCCTCGAACTGGGGGACAGGGAGCCCTGTGTCCTTGGCTGCAGCCCTCTGGAGTGGACTTTGTTTCATGCTGAGCTGGGAATGGGGAAGGGAGAAAGTAGGTTGTGGTTCAAGTGTTATAGACTCTTACCATTCTTACTAAGTTTTTGTAGGTTTTCTCGAATACATTGTTCTTCTTTTGCTCCGTCCATACGACCATTTCTGGACGCTTTCATTTTGTACAAATAATCGTCACCACTTTCACTGGAGAGTTGGTCCAGAGAGCCATGCTGGGAGCGACACTCTTTGACGGTAATTTTGAGGTCATTTGTCATTCAGTAAATGATAATAGAAACAAAGGCAATGAGTAGAGATCTTTAAAAGCTAACAGACACAGGGACAGGAGTAGAGGTATAGGTAATGTTTGACATTTACCAAGTCTGAAATCTTTGTCCATTTCTGCTTTCTCTTATATCTTCTGGTTCTTACCTAACTTACTTACTTACTTTGTTTCCTTTCATGGTTGGTCCTGTTTGACCATATGCTGGTTTTTATTCTTGGCAAAACTAATGATAGTGATGTGTACTATGGGGAGCATTTCCCATAAAATTCTTGGGATGATTAATTTTATGTATCGACTTGGTTTGTCTCACAGTGTCCAGATATTTGGTCCAGCATTATTTTAGGTATTTCTGTGAGAGAGTGTTTTTTGGATGTGATTAATACTTAGAACAGTGGGCTCTGAGTAAAGCATTTGTCCTTCCATCATGTGGGTGGGCCTCATCTCATCAGTCAAGGGCCTAACTAGACTGAAAGACTAACTGTCCCAGAGGAAGAAGGTTATTAGTCTGGCAAGCAGACTGCTCCAAACTTGAACTGCAATATTCTCTCTTCCTGGATCCCCAGCGTAACAACCTTTGGACATTGTGTTAAAATACCTGTGGGATTTGAACTTATGGAGGTGACTGTGTGATGACACAAAGATGCAAATGGCATTGAGGAATGTTTTTACTTGCATTTCCCAAGAAGAGGGGGTCTGCTGCTACACACAGGGCCACATGATGAAACACCAATTTGGTCAGGAGACAGAAGCAAGAGGGAGGTAAAAGCAGAGCCCAGAGCCTTTACTGTGGTTTCCATGGACAAAGCAAGGCAGAGCAGGGGAAACAGTTTAGGATTGGCCAGTTTGATATGTCAACAGGCTCGAGGCTATAAGGGTGGTTTCTAGTTGTCTGGTACCTAGCTTCGCAGTCGTGTAGAATGGGAGAAATATTGGTTTGGTGTGTGAGAGTCGGATAAAGGAGGTGTGGGGGTATGGCCTTGGAATTGGTAGGTTTGCATATGAAAGATATGTTCTCAGTTGATTATTATCTCCAAGAATAGAACAGCTTCTCATTGGCCAACCTCCACTAAGATGTCTAGTCACCAAAAAAATACAGAAAACAAAAAAATATGATTACTATAGGCTTGAATTGCAATATCAGCTCTTCCTGTGTCTGAGCCTGCCAGCCCACCCTGTAGCTTTTGGATTGCTACTCTCCATAATCATGAGCCAATTCCTTAAAATAAATCTCTCTCTCTCTCTGTAGATATATAGACATAGACATAGACATAGATCCTATATATTTACATACAGATGTCCATTTGGTTCTCTGGAGAACCCTGACTAATACAGCTTCCTTCCTGTGGCCTCTGCAGATGTCTGCTGAAGCCCAGTTATTAGCTCTAAGAATATCCTTGCAGCAAAAACAACTTTGGGAATCAGATATTCTGATTATACTCCAGTTGCAGGCTTTTTCTCAGAATTTGGCCTGGCGATCTCTGCTTTCTTTCTACCTCTTCAATGCCTTTATGAAGACTTTTTAAAGATTTTATTTTTTCTTTTTTGTGCATTTTTATTGAAGTTCTAGTTAGTTAACATACAATGCAATATTAGTTTCAAGTGTACAATATAGTGATTCAACACTTCAATACAACACCCTGTGCTTATCACAAGTGCTCTCTTTATTTTTTTAAATTTTATTTTATTATGTTATGTTAATCACCATACATTACATCATTAGTTTTTGATATAGTGTTCCGTGATTCATTGTTTGCGTATAACACAGAGTGCTCCATTCAATATGTGCCCTACTTAATACCCATCACTGGGCTAACCCATCCCCCACCCCCCACCCCTCTAGAACCCTCAGTTTGTTTCTCAGAGTCCATAGTCTCTCATGGTTCATCTCCCCCTCCGATTTCCCCCCCTTCATTTTTCCCTTCCTACTATCTTCTTCTTTTTTTTTAATTAACATATAATGTATTATTTGTTTAAGAGGTACAGTCTATGATTCATCAGTCTTACACAATTCACAGTGCTCACCACAGCACATACCCTCCCCAATGTCTATCATTGCAACCCTCAGTTTGTTTCCTGAGATTAAGAATTCTTCATATCAGTGAGATCATATGATACTTGTCTTTCTCTGATTGACTTATTTCGCTCAGCATAATACCCTCCAGTTCCATCCACATCGTTGCAAATAACAAATGCCCTCTTTAATCCCCATCATCTATTTAACCCATGACCCATCTCTCCTCTGATAACCATCTATAATGGTTTATTCTCTATAATTTTATTTGTCCTCTATAATTGAGCATCGGCTTCTAGGTTTACCTCTCTATATAAGATTTTATTTTTTTAAGTAATCTGTACACCTAATGTGGGGCTCAAATTCACAACCCCAAGATCAAGAGTTGTATACTGAAAGGAGTGTCCAAGAAGGTGGAGGAGTAGAAGACCTTAATTTCTTCTGGTCCCAGGAATTCAGCTAGATAACTATCTAATCATTCAGAACACCTGTGAACTTAACCAGAGATCTAAGAAAAGAATAGCGGTAACTCTATGAATAGAAAAGCCACCACTTTCTGGAAGGTAGGACATGCAGAGAAGTGAATCCGAGGCAATATTCGGGAGGATAGACGGCAGTGGAGGGGGCCTCCGTCAGCTGATACTGGCAAGTGATAGAGCAGCGGAGCACAAAATCGGAACCTTTAAAAGTCTGCCCTGGTGAAGGACGTTGCTCAGGCTGCTAAGCGGGGGCAGAACCCTCCCTGGGACAGTGTGGTCTCAGGACCCTTGGGGTCACAGAAAGACCGGGGGTGCCTGAGTGCAGCAGAGCTCCCAGGTATTGGAGCAGGGAAGCTGGCTGCAGAGATGGAGCTGATGCACGGGCTCTCAGCTCGGGGTTGCCATAAACCATGATCCATGGCACAGTTGGGCCACTGCTCTCCAAGTAGATGCCCAACGAGCAGCAGAACTGGCAAGACCCCCCCTTCCTGCCCAGGGGGAGCAGTGCAGGAGTGCACCACAGGAGGCTGTAGGGTTTGGAGACTCCAAACGAGGTCGGGTGCCAGAGATAAAAATGCTCGGTCACAGGCCGGGTGAACACGGAGTGCGGCTGGAGACTGGGGAGCTGGGAGTGACTGACTGCTTTTCTATGGGGGCTCACTGAGGAGTGGGGCCCCGAGCTTTGGCTCTGGGGCCTGAGATTGGGAAGCCACCATTTTCATTCTCATCCTCTGAAGCTGCACGGAAAGCCTTCAGGTATCAAAAGCCACACACAGCAAACTGGAGCCCATTACTTAGTCTGGACCTGGCAAGGGCGGGGCAATTCCACCTCCAGCAAAGACATCTGAGAACCATGGCAACAGGCACTTCCCCGAGAAGATCAGCAAGAACATCCGGCCAAGACCAAGTTTACTGGTGATTGAGAACTGCAAAACTCCAGCACCAGGGGAATACAGCACAGAGAATTCATGGGTTTTCCCCATGGTTCTTTAGTCTTTCAACTTTAATTTTTTAAAAAATTCTTTCTGTTTACAGCCAATTTCTTATTTTATCAACTCCCTCCCGCCTTTTTTTTTGGTGGGCAGCAAAGCAAGGTTTATTGAGTGATAGTAAAGTGATAGTACAAAGCTCCCGAAGAGGTAGGGGACATGAAAGGGTTGCCCTTATTAACTCCTTCTTAAAAATCTTTTTTAATTTTCATTTTTACAGTTACAGTCTATCCCTTCATTGTATTTAATCTTATTTTTTTATATATATAAGTTTTTCTTCCTTTACAATTTTGGAATGCAGTTTCTTCTAACAGACCAAAACACACCCCAAATCTAGTGTATGGCTCTGTTCTATTCACCTGTCTGATCATAGTCTCTCTTTGTTGTTTTTCTCTTTCTTCTTCCTATTTTCTTTTTTTGTTTGTTTTTTGTTTTTTGGGGGGAGGGTTTGTTTTGTTAAAGTCTTTTTTAAAGTTCATCTACAGCTATGTTTTATCCTTTCAATATATTTAATTTTATTTTTGTATATATATATATATATTTTTTTTTTTTTACAATTTTGAAATGTAGTTTCTTCCAACAAACGGACCAAAATATAGTCAGGAGATAGTGTATTCCTCTGTTCTGTTCACCTGTCTGTTTATATTATATATTGTTGTTTTCTCTTTTGTTTTTTCTTGTCTTTTAAGTTCCATTTTTACAGTTATGTTCTATCCTTTCATTGTATTTAACTTTATTTTTATACATATGTAACTTTTTCTTTCTTTACACTTTTGGGATCTCGTTTTATACACACAGAATCCAGTGTATTGCTCTATTCTGCTCACTTGTCTGATTATATTCTTTTTTTTATTTTCTTTTCCCCAGTTTCAGGTCTCATCTTATTTGTTTAGTGTATATTTCTCTGGGGTCATTGTTGCCATTTTAGTATTTTGTTCTCTCGTTCATCTATTCTTCTCTGGACAGAATGGCAAGATAGAAAAGCTCACCTCAGAAAAGAGAACAAGAAGCAGTACTGTCTGCCAAGGACACAATCAGTATGGACATAAGTCAGATGTTGGAACAAGAGTTCAGAAAAACGATGATAAAGATACTAGCTGGGCTTGAAAAAAGCACAGAAGACACTAGAGAATCGTTTCTGGATAAATAAAAGAACTAAAATCTAACCAAGTCAAAATCAAAAAGGCTATTAATGAGGTGCAATCAAAAATGGAAGTTCTAACTGCTAGGATTAATGAGGCAGAAGAGAGAATTAGTGATAAAGAAGACCAAATGATGGAGAATAAAGAAGCTGAGAAAAAGAGAGATAAACAACTACTGGATCATGAGGGGGGAGAATTTGAGGGATAAGTGATATCATAAAGCAAAACAATTTTAGAATAATTGGGATCCCAGAAGAGGAAAGAGAGAGAGGGGCAGAAGTTATACTGGAGCAAATTATAGTGGAGAACTTCCTTAATTTGGGGAAGGAAACAGGCATCAAAATCCAAGAGGCACAGAGAACCCCCCTCAATATCAATAAAAATGGGTCAATGCCCCGACATATAATAGTGAAACTTAAAAATCTGAGAGACAAAGAGAAAATCATGAAAGCAGCTCGGAACAAGAGGTCGGTAACCTACAAGGGTAAAAACATCAGATTGGCAGCAGACCTATCCACAGAGACCCGGCCAGCCAGAAAGGACTGGCATGATATATTCAGGGTGCTAAATGAGAAAAAAGGAAGCCAAGAATACTTTATCCAGCTAGTATGTCATTCAAAATAGGAGGAGTGATAAAAAACTTCCAGGACAAATAGATACTTAAAGAATTTGTGAACACCAAACCAGCCCTACAAGAAATATTAAAAGGGATCCACTAAGCAAAGAGAAAGCCCCAAAGTAACATAGACCAGAAAGGAACAGAAACAATATAGAGTAACAGTCACTTTACAGGTAATACAATGGCACTAAATTCATATCTTTCAATAGTTACTCTGAATGCAAATGGGTTAAATGCCCCAATCAAAAGACATAGGGTATCAGATTGGATTAAAAAACAAGACCTATTGATACGCTGTCTGCAAGAGACTCGTTTTAGACCCCAAAACACCTCCAGATTTAAAGTGAGGGGGTGGAAAACCTTTTTATCATGCTAATAGACATCAAAAGAAAGCTGGGATGGCAATCATTATATCAGACAAATTAGATTTTAAACCAAAGACTGTAATAAGAGATGAGAAAGGACACTATATCATAATTAAAGGGGGTCTATTCAACAGATCCAATAATTGTAAATATTTATGCCCCTAACATGGGAGCAGCCAAATGTATAAGGCAATTAATAACAAAATCATAGAAACACATAAAAAATAATACAATAATAATAGGGGACTTTAATACCCCCCTCACTGCAAAAGACAAATAATCTAAGCAGAAGATCAACAAGGAAATAAGGGCTTTGAATGACACACAAATCAGGTCTCAACCAGTACCAAAAAAATTGGGATCAGTCCCTGCACATTTTGGAACACAATGCTTTGAAACCGGAAATTAATCACAAGAAGAAATTTTGAGGGGGAAGGAAAGATGGCGGAGGAATAGGGGACCCTATTCCAACTGGTCCCCAAAATTGAGCTGGATATCTACCAGACCACTCTGAGCACCTACGAAACCAGCCTGAGATGTAAGAAGATCTGGATCTTTACAAACAGAATATTGCAGGCGGTTAGTTTCGAGGTACGAAGCGGGGAGCCGAGATTCAGTGGGCAGATATCAGAGGATAAATGGCAGTGGGAGGGAGCCTGGTCGTGGGGATCCTACACCGCCAGTGAGTGACAGCCTCGCTCACTGCGGACGGGCACAGACTTGCAGACCGGTAGCGGAGGGAAAGGACTTTAGGGCAGCCCCCATGGTGGAACCCAGAGCGGCAGGGTCATGCATGCGAACTGCGAGCGGCTGGTGGTTTTAGAAGCACAAAGGGCAGAGACATGCCCCGACCTGGAGGCAGGACTGGGGGCACTGCGGAGGGGCCTACAACCCAGGATGCTGCAGTTTATAGCAGCACGGACAGAAACAGAGACAGTGTGGCCTGGAGAGCTCACTGAAGAACAGACTGCGGTCTCTGTGCTCTGAGGCAGAGGGTTGGAAATGGTCTCTTCTGCTCTGACTCGCAGAAGAGATGCGGAAAGAAGCCAGGGAAAGCCGCGAGAGAAGAAAAGCCCCCAAAACTGATTCCCGCTGAGCCCATTCCCCACCATAGTGGGGCAGGGCAACTCCGCCCAAACAGGGTTGCCTGAGTAACAGTGCGGCAGGCCCCTCCCCCAGAGGACAGGCTGGGAAAACAAGAGGCCAGCAACCCTAAGGTCCCTAGAAAACAGGTGCATCTTGCTTGGGTGCAAGAGGCACCCAAGGTCAATAATTTGGACTCTATACATTCCCTCAACCACCCATCAACAGAATGACTAGGAGGAGGAACCCCCAAAATAAAAAAGACTCAGAGATCATGACTTATGCAGCAGATTTACAAATAGATGCAGATATAACCAAGATGTCAGAGATGGAATTCAGGCTAGCAATTGTGAAGACAATAGCTAGAATGGAGAAATCAATTAATGGCAACATACAGTCTCTAAGGGTAGAAATGAAAGCTGAATTGGCAGAACTTAAAAATGCTATCAATGAGATCCAATCCAGTCTAGATAATCTAACAGCTAGGGTAAGTGAGGCAGAAGAACAAATAAGTGACCTGGAAGACAATATAATAGATAAAAAGGGAAAAGAAGAGGCCAGGGAAAAACAATGCAGAATCCATGAAAATAGTATCAGAGAAATAAGTGACACCATGAAGCGTTCCAATGTCAGAATAATTGGAACCCCAGAGGGAGTGGAGAGAGAGAGAGGACTAGAAGATGTATTTGAGCAAATCGTACTGAGAACTTCCCTAATCTGGGGAATGAAACAAACATACGCATCCTAGAGGCAGAGAGGACCCCTCCCAAGATCAAGGAAAACAGGCCAACACCTCGGCATGTCATAGTAAAACTTGTAAATCTTAGAACCAAGGAAACCATCTTAAGGGCAGTTAGGGGAAGAGATCCCTTACGTACAGAAGGAGGAATATCAGAATAACGTCAGACCTATCCACAGAGACCTGGCAAGCCAGAAAGACCTGGCAAGACGTATTCAGGGTACTAAACGAGAAGAACATGCAGCCAAGAATACTTTACTGGGCAAGGCTGTCATTTAGAATGGATGGAGAGATGCAGAGCTTCCACAACTGGCAGAAACTGAAAGAATATGTGACCACTAAGCCAGCCCTGCAAGAAATATTAAGGGGGGATTCTATAAAAGGAGAAAGACCCCAAGAGTGATATACAACAGAAATTTACAGGGACAATCTATAAAAACAATGTCTTCACAGGCAACATGATGACATTTAATTCATATCTTTCAATAATCACTCTCAATGTGAATGGCCTAAATGCTCCCATAAAATGGCCCAGGGTTGCAGATTTGATAAAAAGACAGGACCCATCCATATGCTGCCTACAAGAGATTCATTTTGAACCTAAAGATACATCCAGACTGAGAGTGAAGGGATGGAGATCCATCTTCCATGCCAGCGGACCTCAAAAGAAAGCTGGGGTAGCAATTCTTATATCAGACAAATTAGATTTTAAACTGAAGTCTGTAATTAGAGACACAGAAGGACACTATATCATTCTTAAAGGGTCTATCCAACAAGAAGATCTAACAATTGTAAATATCTATGCCCCCAACATGGGAGCAGCCATCTACATAAGCCAACTGTTAACCAAAATCAAGAGTCATATTGATAACAATACGTTAATTGTAGGAGACCTCAATACTCCACTCTCAGCAATGGACAGATCATCTAAGCAGAAAATCAACAAGGAAACAAGAGCTTTGAATGATACACTGGACCAGATGAACCTCATGGATATATACAGAACATTCCAACCTAAAACAACGGAATACTCATTCTTCTCAAGCACACATGGAACTTTCTCCAGAATAGACCACATACTGGGTCACAAATCAGGTCTCAACCGATACCAAAAGATTGAGATTATTCCCTGCATATTCTCAGACCACAATGCTTTAAAACTGGAACTCAATCACAAGAAAAACTTTGGCGGAAATTCAAACACTTGGAAGCTAAAGACCACTCTGTTCAAGAATGTTTGGGTCAACCAGGAAATCAAAGAAGAACTTAAACAATTCATGGAAATCAATGAGAACAAAACCATATCGGTCCAAAACCTATGGGATACTACAAAGGCGGTCCTAAGGAGGAAATACATAGCCATCCAAGCCTCACTCAAAAAAACCCAGAAAAATCCCGAATTCACCAACTAACTCTACACTTTAAAGAACTAGAGAAAAAGCAACAAACGATGCCTAAGCCATGCATTAGAAGAGAAATAATTAAAATTAGAGCAGAGATCAATGAATTAGAAACCAGAAACACAGTAGATCAGGTCAACGAAACTAGAAGTTGGTCCTTTGAAAGAATTAATAAGATCAATAAACCACTGGCCAGATTTATCCAAAAGAAATGAGAAAGGACCCAAATTAATAAAATTATGAATGAAGGGGGGAGATCATGACTAACACCAAGGAAATAGAAACAATTATGAGAAATTATTATCAACAACTATATACCAATAAACTGAGCAATCTGGATGAAATGGAGGCCTTCCTGGAAACCTATAAGCTGCCAAGACTGAAACAGGAAGAAATTGACAACCTGAATAGGCCAATAACCAGTAACGAGATTGAAGCAGTGATCAAAAACCACCCAAAAAACAAGAGTCCAGGGTCTGATGGATTCCCTGGGGAATTCTACCAAACATTCAAAGAAGAAATGATACCTATTCTACTGAAGCTGTTTCAAAAAATAGAAACAGAGGGAAAACTTCGAAACTCATTCTATGAGGCCAGCATTACCTTAATCCCCAAACCAGGCAAAGACCCCATCAGAAAGGAGAATTTCAGACCGATATCCCTGATGAATATGGATGCCAAAATCCTCAACAAAATCCTAGCTAATAGGATCCAACAATACATTAAAAGGATCATCCTTTTTAGCCCCGGGATGCAAGGGTGGTTCAACATTTGCAAATTAATCAATGTCATAGAACACATTAATAAGAAGAGGGAGAAGGACCATATGGTCCTCTCAATTGATGCAGAAAAAGCATTTGACAAAATACAACATCGTTTCCTGATTAAAACTCTTCAGAGTATAGGGATAGACGGAACATTCCTCAAGTTCATAAAATCCATCTATGAAAAACCCACAGCAAATTTCATCCTCAATGGGGAAAAGCTGAGAGCCTTTCCCTTAAGATCAGGAACATGTCAAGAATGCCCACTCTCGCCACTATTGCTCAACATAGTACTAGAAGTCCTAGCAGCAGCAATCAGACAACAAAAAGAAATAAAAGGTATTCAAATTGGCAAAGAAGAAGTCAAACTCTCTCTTTTCACAGACGACATGATACTTTATGTGGAAAACCCAAAAGACTCCACCCCCAAATTACTAAAACTCATACAGCAATTCAGTAATGTGGCAGGATACAAAATCAATGCACAGAAATCAGTTGCTTTCTTATACACTAACAATGGAACTGTAGAAAGAGAAATTAGAGAAACGATTCCATTTACAATAGCACCAAAAACCATAAGATACCTCGGAATAAACCTAACCATAGAGGTAAAGGATCTATATTCTAGGAACTACAGAACACTCATGAAAGAAATTGAAGAAGACACAAAAAGATGCAAAAATATTCCATGCTCATGGATCTGAAGAATGAACATTGTTAAAATGTCTATGCTACCCAGAGCAATCTATACCTTCAATGCCATCCTGATCAAAATTCCAATGACATTTTGCAAAGTGCTGGAATCCTAAAATTTTTATGGAATCAGAAAAGACCCCAAATCACCAAGGAAATGTTGAAAAAGAAAAACAAAGCTGGGGGCATCACGTTGTCTGATTTCAAGCTATATTACAAAGCTGTGATCACCAAGACAGTATGGTACTGGCACAAAAACAGACATATAGACCAATGGAACAGAATAGAGAACCCAGACATGGACCCTCAACTCTATGGTCAAATAATCTTTGACAAAGCAGGAAAAAACATGCAATGGAAAAAAGACAGTCTCTTCAATAAATGGTGCTGGGAAAATTGGACAGCCACATGCAGAGGAATGAAACTTGACCATTCTCTAACACCAATCACAAAGATAAACTCAAAATGGACGAAAGACCTAAATGTGAGACAGGAATCCATCAAAATCCTAGAGGAGAACATAGGCAGTAACCTCTTTGACATCGGCCACAGCAACTTCTTTCAAGATACATCTCCAAAAGCTAGTGAAACAAAAGCAAAAATGAACTTTTGGGACTTCATCAAGATAAAAAGCTTCTGCACAGCAAAGGAAACAGTCAACACAACAAAGAGGCAACCCACAGAATGGGAGAAAATATTTGCAAATGACACTACAGATAAAGGGCTGGTATCCAAGATCTATAAAGAACTTCTCAAACTCAACACCCTAAAAACAAATAAGTCAAAAAAAATGGGCAGAAGATATGAAAAGACACTTCTCTGAAGAAGACATACAAATGGCTAACAGACACATGAAAAAATGTTCATCATCATTAGCCATCAGGGAAATTCAAATCAAAACCACATTGAGATACCACCTTACACCAATTAGAATGGCAAAATGGACAGGGAAAGAAACAACAAATGTCGGAGAGGTTGTGGAGAAAGGGGAACCCTCTTACACTGTTGGTGGGAATGCAAGTTGGTACAGCCACTTTGGAAAACAGTGTGGAGGTTCCTCAAAAAAATAAAAATAGAGCTACCCTATGACCCAGCAATTGCACTTCTGTGTATTTACCCCAAAGACACAGATGTAGTGAAAAGAAGGGCTATATGCACCCCAATGTTCATAGCTGCAATGTCCGCAATAGCCAAACTGTGGAAAGAGCCGAGATGCCCTTCAACAGATGAATGGATAAAGAAGATGTGGTCCATATATACCATGGAATATTACTCAGCCATCAGGAAGGATACCCAACTTTTACATCAACATGGATGGGACTGGAGGAGATTATGTTAAGTGAAATAAGTCAAGTAGAGAAAGTCAAGTATCATATGGTTTCACTTATTTGTGGAACATAAGGAATAGCATGGAGGACATTAGGAGAAGGAAGGGAAACATGAGGGGAGTGGGAATTGGAGGGAGAGATGAACCATGAGAGACAATGGACTCTGAGAAACAAACAGGGTTTTAGAGGGGAGGGGGGAGGGGGGATTGGTTAGCCCGGTGATGGGTATTAAAGAGGGCACGTACTGCATGGAGCACAGGGTGTTATATGAAAACAATGGATCGTGGATCACCACATCAAAAACTAATGATGTATGGTGACTAACATAACATAATAAAATTTAAAAAACAAAACAAAACAAAACAAAAAAAACAAGAAGAAATTTTGAAAAAACACAAGTACATGGAGGCTAAAGAGCATCCTACTAATGAATGAATGGGTCAACCATGAAATTAAAGAAGAATTTTAAAATTCATGAAAACAAATGAAAATGGAAACAACTGTTCAAAATCTTTGGGATGCAGCAAAGGTGGTCCTAAGGGGGAAGTATATAGCAATACAAGACTTTCCCAAGAAACAAGAAAGGTCTCAAATACACAACCTCACCCTACACCAGAAGGAGCTGGAGAAAGAACAGCAAATAAATCCTACACCCAGGAGGAGTAGAGAAATAATAAAGATTAGAGCAGAAATCAATGAAATAGCAAAAGAACAGTAGAATAGACCAATGAAACTAGGGGCTCATTCTTTGAAAGAATGAATAAGACTGATAAACCCCTGGCCAGACTTACCAAAAAGAAAAGAGAAAGCACTCAAATAAATAAAGTCAAGAATGAAAAAATAGAGATCATAACCAACACTGAAGAAATACAATTATAAGAATATATTATGAGCAACTATATGCCAACAAATTAGGCCATCTGGAATAAATGGATGCATTCCCAGAGATGCATGAGCTACCAAAACTGAAACAGGAAGAAATAGAAAACCTGAACAGACCCATAACCAGAAAGGAAATTGAAGCAGTAATCAAAACTCTCCCAACAAAAAAGAGCCCAGGGCCAGATGGCTTCCCAGGGGAATTCTACCAAATATTTAAAGAAGTAATAATACATATTCTTCTGAAACTGTTGTAAAAAATAGAAATGGAAGGAAAACTTCCAAACTCTTCCTATATGGCCAGGATTACTTTTTTTTTTAAAGATTTTATTTATTTAAAAAAAAAGATATTATTTATTTGAGAGAGAGGGAGAGAGAGCATGAGAGGGGGAGGGTCAGAGGGAGAAGCAGATTCCCTGCTGAGCAGGGAACCTGATGCGGGACTCAATCCTGGGACTCCAGGATCATGACCTGAGCTGAGGGCAGAAGCTTAACTGACAGAGCCACCCAGGCATCTCTGTGTCCAGCATTACCTTGATCCCAAAACCAGACAAAGACCCCACCAAAAAGGAAAATTACAGACCAATATCCCTGATTAACATGGATGCAAAAATTCCCACCAAAATACTAGCCAATAAGATCCAACACTACATTAAATGGATTATTCACCACGACCAAATGGGATTTATTCCTGGGCTGCAAGGGTGGTTTAACATCTGAAGATCAATCAATGTGATACATTACATAAATAAAAAAAAAAGACAAGAACCATAAAATCCTCTCAATAAATGCATAAAAAAGCATTGACAAGGTACAACATTCTTTCTCTATTAAAACTCTTCTCAGTGTAAGGATAGAGGGAACATACCTCAATATCATAAAAGCCATCTATAAAACCCACAGCAAATATCATTCTCATTGGGGAAAAACTGAGAGCTTTTCCACTAAGGTCAGGAACACAGCAGGGATGTCCACTATCACCACTGTTGTTCAACATAGTCCTAGAAGTCCTAGCCTCAGCAATCAGACACCAAAAAGAAATAAAAGACACTGAATCAGCGAAGAAGAAGCAAACTCTCACTCTTCGCAGGTGACATGATACTCTATGTAGAAAACCTGAAAGTCTCTACCCCAAAATTCTAGAACTCAACAGGAATTCAGCAAAGTGGCAGGATATAAAATCAATGTACAGAAATCAGTTGCATTCCTATACACTAACAATGAGACAGAAAAAAGAGAGTCAATCCCATTTACAATTGCACCCAAAACCATAAGATACCAAGAATAAGCTTAACCACAGAGACAAAGGATGTGTACTCAGAAAACTATAGAACACCTATGAAAGAAATGGAGGAAGACACAAAGAAATGGAAAAACATTCCATGTTTATGGATTGGAAGAACAAATATTGTGAAAAAGTCTATGCTACCTGGACCAATCTACACATTCAATGCAATCCATATCAAAACACCATCAACTTTTTTCACAGAGCTGGAACAAATAGTCCTAAGATTTGTAAGGAACCAGAAAAGACCCCGAATAGCCAAAGGAATGTTGAAAAAGAAAACCAAAACTGGTAGCATCACAATTCCGGACTTCAAGCTCTATTACAAAGCTGTAATCATCAAGGCAGTATGGTACTGGCAAAAAAATGGACACATAGACCAATGGAATAGAATAGAAAACCCAGAAATGGACCCTAAACTCTATGGTCAACTAATATTTGACAAAGAAGGAAAGAATATCCAATGGAAAAAAGACAGTCTCTTCAACAAATGGTGTTGAGAAAATTGGACAGCTGCATGCAGAAGAAAGAAACTTGACCATTTCCTCACACCACACACAAAAATACTCTCAAAATGGATGAAAGACCTAAATGTGAGACAGGACTCCATCAAAATCCTAGAGGAAAACATAGGCAGCAACCTCTTTGACCTTGGCCGCAGCAACTTCTTGCTAGATACATCTCCAAAGGCAAGGGAAACAAAGGCAAAAATGAACCATCGGGACTTCATCAAGATAAAAATCTTTTGCACAGCAAAGGAAGCAGTCAACAAAACCAAAAGACAATCAACAAAATGGGAGAAGATATTTACAAATGACATACCAGATAAAGGGCTAGTATCCAAAATCTATAAAGAACTTCTCAAACTCAACACCCAAGGAAAAAATAATCCAATCAAGAAATGAGCAGAAGACATGAACAGACATTTCTCCAAATAAGGCATACAAATGGCGAACAGACATATGAAAAAGTACTCAACATCACTTGGCATCAGGGAAATACAAATCAAAACCACAGAGAGATACCACCTCACACCTCTTAGAATGGCTAAAATTAACAGGTCAGGAAACAACAGATATTGGCAAGGATGCAGAAAAAGGGGAACCCTCCAAAACTTCTGGTGGGAATGCAAGCTGGTACAGCCACTCTGGAAAACAGTATGGAAGTTCCTCAAAAAGTTGAAAATAGAGCTACCCTATGACCCAGGAATTCCACTACTGGGTATTTACTGCAAAGATACAAATGAGTGATCTGAAGGGGCACCTAGACCCCACTGTTTATAACAGCAATGTCCACAATAGCCAAACTGAGGAAAGAGCCCAGATGTCCATCGACAGATGAATGGATAATGGTGTTGTGGTATATATATATATATATATATATATATATATATATACAATGGAATATTATGCAGCCTTCAAAAAATTGAAATCTTGCCATTTGCAATGACATGGATGGAACTAGAGTGTATTATGCTAAGCAAAATAAGTCAATCAGAGAAAGACAACTATCATATGATCTCACTGATATGTGGAATTTAAGAAACAAAACAGAGGATTATAGGGAAAGTTAAGAAAACATAAATAAGACAAAACCAGAGAGAGACAAATCATAATAGTCTCTTAATCATAGGAAACAAACTGAGGGTTGCTGGAGTGGAGGGCAGTGAAGGGATGAGGTAACTGGTGATGGACATTAAGGAGGGCATGTGATGTAATGAGCACTGGGTAGTATAAGACTGATGAATCACAGTTCTCTGCCTTTAAAACCAATAATACGTTACATGTTCATTAATTGAATTTAAATAAAAAAATGTTAAAAAAAAAAAAGTGTCGTATACTCCACCAACCGAGCCAGCCAGGTGCCCCATGAAGGTTATTTTAATGAATTAGTGAATACTTTTCATTTCTCTTTTTAAGCATTAGAGTGGAATCTAGTAATCTAGTCCCCCTATAGCAGTTACCTCCTGTCTGTCCCTCCAGACAAACCCATCCCATTCCTTCTGTGGGGTGGAAGTGGGAAGTAGAAAGGCCTG
This sequence comes from Neomonachus schauinslandi, assembly GCF_002201575.2. NCBI lineage: Eukaryota > Metazoa > Chordata > Mammalia > Carnivora > Phocidae > Neomonachus > Neomonachus schauinslandi. The sequence goes on from NC_058405.1 coordinate 81,005,615, forward strand.
ACAGCCTCCAGTGTTCTCTGGCTGCAAGGGTTCAGCCCATGGGGAGCCTCAGCTAAGATCTCAGGAAGGGACTAAAGTGGTCACAGTATTTATTTCCATGAAAACCTTATTTGTGAGCTTTCCTCAGTTATTGTGTCCCTCAGCTGCTGGTCCCTCCTCCTTATTCTCCCTCCCTTGTCCCTTAGGGCTGGCGGTGGTGGGGGTGCTGGAGACAGTGGGGGAGGGTGAAAAGGGTTGGGGGAGATGCGTGACAAAAGCTCTGTTGCTGCTGCTTATGCCAGGCTCCTGCACCAGCCTCCTCTTCTCCATATGCCCCAGGCACACCTTGGTAATTAGTTCTTTTATAAAGAAACCCCACCAATGATCCTGCTCTAAGTAGGCCAGCTCCGGAGCCCATACTTCCGTAACGTCCGCAGAAAGCACAAGTGCACGCTTCTCTGACCTGTGTTTATCCTGCCATTTACCCAATCTATTGTGCCCTCTAATTCAACCATTATATTTTTATATGCGATATTTTGACTTGGTTCTTCCCTGTGGTTTGTCTTGGGTATTATTGCTAACAATATTGTCCTATATCCAGAAGGATATTTATTGTGTTTATTAATTATCTGGAGTCAGTCTCTTCCAATAATTCTATTTCAAATAATATGTAACGTTCAGTCTGTTGTATTTCTTATGTGGCAATCATACTTCACAGGTGTATAATTATTTTCGCATGTGCACTCATATTCCCCAGGGGTTAGCAGCTACTCTGTCACTGTTTGGTACCATGCACCGGCAAAGGACAGACGTCCTGCTGAGTTCAAGGAGAAGCGAGGGTGATCCCAAAGCAGAGGGCCCCAGGCACCAAAAAGCCACTCTTAACCTCTCCTCCATACTGCCACCTGCCAGGCAACTCCTACAGCCAGGGCTTCAACTTTAAAGCCCTTAGAAGAAATAGCAGAGGAAGGACCAAGTCTCCCCAGGTAGTGCTCCCCCTGCATGGGGGTGGGGGTGGGGGGGTATAGAAGTAAGGGCATGGAGGGCACGTACTCAAGGTGGCTGTGTGGACCTACACACTAGCTGACATGGCCACACTGCAGCATCCTGGCACCTGAGAAATATTAGGCAGCATTTGTCACAGGGTATGGGATGGGAAAAGAGCAGAACGTGTACAAAGCCTTCTTCAAGCCCATCCTCTCATTGGCCTACCCTCGTCCCCCAGCTACAGGCCACTTCAGGATCACCTTTAGTTTGGGAGCTCCTGAGGGCAGGGCTGGTGAAACCCATTGCAGTGGCACTTGGCACTCTTAGCCTGTCCCCCAGCTGCAGACTCACTGGCCCTGCAGACCTGCTCTGCGCCCTGACATCAGGGATCTTTCCTTGCCACTGACCAGGGCCACATTTGGGACAGTCAGCCCAAGCCTCTCATCATACTTCTCACGGGTAGCCTGAGAAAGGAAGTCACACAGGGCCTTGAGGTGCCTGAGAATGGCCTGCATTAGAGGGAAGACCTCTGAGCTCCTTGAGGAGATCTGGGTTAGAATTTCTGGTCTACTATTTACTACCCACATGACCTCAGACCTAGGCCTCAGGGCCAGATCTGTAAAAACAGATCAAACCTGGATAGTAATACTGAGCGTTGAAGCTGGCGGCGGGTAACAGGGAAATACGCTGTGGTGGAGCTGTGATTTGGCAGATCTGCAGAGTGGACTGGAAATGAATTTGCATCTGTGAGTTAGGGGGCCCAAGACACTTCATGGAGGAGCAAGTAGTCACACCATTCCATGCTTCACACAGAAGCATAGCTATCAATGGACAAAACAGTAGTCTCTATTTGAGAGAAATCCAACACCATCACCACGAGTTGAGGAAAGTGGCAGGTGGCTAACGCTCCAAATCTGAACTAAGTGCTGACTCCCACCTCAGGGCCCAGCAACTCGGCCATGGAGCCCCATACTGAGTTTATTAACAGGGAAGGAATGGTTTTTTCTCACTTCCAGATACTGCTAAGCTGGGAAGGAAAACTCTGCATGAGTAGCAGAGGGCTTAAAGGCAACAAGATTCTGGTGACCATGTGCATGTGACTTGACCTGTTCTCACCTGCTGGTGAGAGTCTAGGCTGTTTGAGGGACAAGAATGGAAAGAATTTGCATAGAACACCTGATGGCACTTTGGATATAGTGGGCCTGCAATGGTGGGGGCCTGCTCCCAGATCAGCAAGTATTCAGGTTGGGGGCCTGTGGTTGTGAGACCCTTCTGAGCATTCTGCTAATTAGTTCAGATTCTGTGACCCAGACATGTTTATAGGCAGCAGCTCAGGACATGGCTTTGGCTCAGTGCTGGCCCAGCAAGTCCAGGGTCAGCCAAACCACAAACTATGTCAAATCTCCAGGACGTGGTGCCCTGGGCCTTGAGAGACTGGGGAAAGACAGAGCTGTGGGTAGTAGGGGAATAGACTGAGAGCTAACCCTGGAGTAAAGCTCTGAGGGCAGGTGACCTGAGACTTTAGACCTTAGCCTTGTGGCCAGGGCCCTTCACGGTCTACTTCAAACAGAGTCTTTCCAACAGAGCCTATGTGACCTGTGGGCCTGGAATATCCTTCTTCATGCCCAGCTCATGGCAAATCATCCACCTCTAGGAGGACCCGTCCCCACTAGTTCTCTGTGGGACCTAGAGCATGCCAATTCCTCCATGAGGTGAGACTCTGGCCTCTAAGCCATGATAACTCTTCTGGAAGACTCCCCAAGGCTAGTGGCTCAGCTCTGGATGGCCAGCAAGCCCCTGAGTGTCCCTCTCTTCCCCACCCTTATTCCAGGGAGGAGGGAGATCTTCCTGTGCTGAGGAGCTTGAAGAACAATAGCGTGGGGGTGGATGGTAGCTCTGACAGGTCCGAAACAGGGGCGGGAAACTCCTTTAATTATTTTTATTTTGTCAGGCCTGCAGCAGACCTCAGATGGACACGGTTAAGAAGAATGCAGAGCCCGTTGGTATTAACACAGACAAGCTTGTGGGGGGTGGGCCAGGAGGGGCACCATGGGGTCTGTCACAGAGTCCTTAGGGAAATCAGCAGCAGGAGGAGGGTCTGTGAAAACACAAGGGTCATGCAGGTGCTGGGCTTATGGACGGTGCCCAGAGAAGTGAAGTCACTCAAAATAGGAGGTTTTTCCTGAGGAGGAGCAAAAGAAGGTTCGGGATTGGGCGAGGTCCTCTGCTTCTCATTGATCCAGCTGGAGAAGTAGGTGAGCCTGGTGAAGACGCTGGGGCTTATGGGGTAGCGGCAGGCCAGGCTCCAGCTAGACAGCCCCATCAGAAACCAAGTACTACTGTTCAGCTTGCAGACCAGGGGGCCCCCGGAATCTCCCTGAGGAAAAAGGCAGTGTGAGTTGTGGGAACTAAGATAGAGGGGGACACATATGTTTTAGGCAGGGTGAAGACAGTGCCCTTGTCCTCCACCAGAGTGGAATTTAGGAAGCCTTGTGTCATGTGGGCTGTGAGTGGTTCTCATCAGAATCACCTGAAGCATTTGAAAAGTCCAGACACAGGGTCCCACTGCAGACCTCTTCGATCAAAATCTCAAGGGTAGGCTCTGGAGCTCAACTCACAAAGCTCTGGAGGGACCCTAGGCTGACAGTCACAGGCCTATGAGAATGTACAGGGGGGCTCCAGGTGTTGGATGCCAGCCCTTTGTGCTCTCAGCTCTATGGGAGAGAAGGTAGCACCCGAAGTCCCATGGGGCCTGCAGGCCTCTGGCTGAATCCACAGCCCAGGACTGCATCCCACCTGAGCCTTTGTTTTTGGACTTATTAAGGTCTCTAGTTTTCCCTCTAATTCTTTGCTGAGCTTCTTGAGAAAATGCAATCTGTGAGATGTGTCCGAGGAAAAGAAGTGATGCCTGAGCCTGGACTGGTAGGGTGGTCAGAATGGCAGGGTGCCCAAGGGGTCCCAGAAGAATGCTGGGGACTCGGAGCTCAGGACTCCAAGGCAGGAAGGCACCTGCCACCATGGGGCATAATGCTTCCATGTCATGGTCTAAGAAGTAGGGACGAAGGAAACACAGCATCCTTCCAGCCTTCTGTTGCATAAACATGACCGAGTCCCCTCTGAGTGCAGGAGACACGGAAGTGACGTGGAAAATGAAGACAGACAGTAGATCACACACATCTGCAGATGCAAGATGTGGAACAGAGGTGCCAGGGGGTGGTGAGTGGCAAGACTGGCTGCCCTACCTGGGCCATCAGAGAGCCTCTGAGCCAAGGTGGGAGGGATGCGCAAGGCTTGACCAGGAAGATCCGGTCACAGGTAGCCAGCCTGCTTGGAATAGGTGAGGCCAAGGAGCGACAGGGCCAGGTCCCAGTCCCCTGTCAGCTGGGAGGGTCGGGGTGATGAGACACTGAAGGACACTCATCAGGGAAGTAATGGGCCCTGGTCCAGATTCTAGAAGGATGGTAAGATGTTCTGGGGCTGGGTGAAGCACAGCCAGTGGTAGGGCAGAAATCAGCACAGGGAGCCCAGTCAAGACACTACTTCGAGCAGAGAGTATAACAAAGACAAGAGAGAAAGGCTGAAGCACAGGATTTGGCATATCTGGCCCTTTCCCTCCATCTAAGGTAAAAATGGAGCAAGGCAAGAAAAGCAGGATAGGGCGGAGTGGTGGGTCCTTTGTGTGCAGAGGTCAGAAAGAGGTCGAAGAGAGCAGGTGACAGAGGAGGGCCTGCCCTCCGAGTGTGATGGGAGATGTTGCAGGTGCATGGCTGAGCACCAGGTGAGAGGAGGTCAGAGGTGAGACCTAGGCATCTGGCTATCTTGATGGGAGCACTGTGGAGAAAGGGCAAGCACAAAACCTGATGGGACGGGCTGAGGCAAGAAAGAGAAGGGAGCAAGCTGGAGAGGGCCTGTGCAGACGCCACCGGGGTGAGCCCTGCTGGGAACGCAGGCTGAGAATCAGGGCCCAGGGCAGGGGTTTGGGGAGGAGAGAAGGTGCATGTAGGGCGTTTGAAGACGGGAATCACAACAGTATGTTTCTGAGCTGGTGGGTGATGGCCAAGGAGAGAGACAAAAGCTAGCAAGAAGGAGCAGGAGAGGGAGGGATGCTATAGGAGGAAGCCTGTGGGGGCCACAGCTCCAGAGGAGGGCATTGGTGTTCTAGGTTTGACTGTCATGCTACCTCACCTTGGGCTATCCACTTCTCTCTGTGTCTCAGTTTCCCCACCATAAAAGAGAGGATTCCACAGAGTAGTAGACATTCTTAACACGTATGTCCAATGACATACTCATGGCCTATTCAGTAAGAAAGGCTCATGACCCCATAGAAACAATGACAAAAACCATGAATAGACACTCTTTAAAAGAGGCAATATATATATGAAGAAGTGCTTATCTCCATTATTCACCAGAGAAATAAAATTAAAAATCACATGCAATCGTTAAATTGAAAATGGCAGGCAACATGAAGTACTGGAGACAACACGGAGCAACGACAACTCTCAGCCACTGCTGGTGGGAGTGCAAACTGGTACCAAGCAGGTTAGAAAGCTGCTCTCCAGCACCTATGAGAGACGAAGCTTGCATACTTCATGGCACAGTAATTCTACTCCCAGGGTTATACCGCACCCAAATGTGAACCCATGGGCACTGAGACATATGCGCTAGGATGTTCATAGCAAATCTATCTGCAATGGTCTCAGGTGGAAACTATCCAAATGCCACCAAGACTAGAAAGGATAGATAAAGAGATAGTATGTTCACACAGTGGGTTACCATATAGCAGTAAACCAACGATGTAAACTACACCTAAGATGGATAAATCTTGCAAACATAACCTTGCCTGGAGGAGACCAGGTGAAAATGCATCCTATCTCATTCCCTGTATGTAAGTCTCAACACGAATCTCCAGCAGCTTCAGAAGCCAGAGCTACTCTCAGGGAGTTAGTGACAGGAAGGCGGTATGAGGAAGACTCTTCGGGTGCTGGTTACATGAGTGTGCCAATTTCTAAAACTACATCGTACAGCACATTTGTGAATTATGCCCTTTTCTACGTATGCTATGCTTCAACAGTGTTTTTTTAAAGAAGACAGGTATGGTATTAACTAGCACCCTTTGGGGACTTCTGAGCTTCAGCTCTGACACTTGAGGCTGGGCTGGGCTTAGGAGGAGGAAGTCGGGGGCTGGGGCAGGGTTCAGAGAAGACAGACGGGGGCAGACCCCACAGGAGAAGAGGGGCAGCCTGAGTTCCCATGGGACACCCGGAGTCCATGTCACTTACTCGGCAGATAGACTTTCCTGTCATGAGGTCCCCGGCACAAAACATATCCTCGTGTATAGAATATTCACTGCTGCTGGAGTCTGGCGATTGGAAATACATTTTACAGACCTCACTGTCAACAATGCCAACCTCTCCTTCCTGCAGCTGCAATGGTGAGGCCAGGAAATCTGCAGGGGGGTGGGGGAGAGGTCAGATGTGGGGTGGAGCCTGGGAGGGAGGCTCGCTCCCTCTCCCCTCTGCTGGCTCATGGACATGCTGCCGATTCTAGCTGACAGGATTGGGGTGTCTCTCAGAGGACTTGCAAAGATGAGGGGACAAGACGTGCAGGATGGACAGGAGCGCAAAGGTGAGGGGCCTGCAGCAGGAAGGGCCGGAGGGGAGGTCTACTTGGCTGCATGAGGTGAGAGTGGGGGTTGTACGAGGTGAGGACAGGTCATAGCAGGGTCCAGAGCAAGCAGGGCCTCCTCACCAGGCCGGGCAGTTCGGATTTCATGCTAAGCACACTGGGAAACCACTGAAGGGTCTCCTTACATTTTGAAAACAATGACGGGGCAGCTCTGCAGAGATAGAAGTAGAAGCACAGAGGGTGGAAGCGGGGAGCCCAGGCTGGGTGGCACCGATGTGCCCACGAGATGCCAGGTGGGCTGAGGGAGTCTGACCGAGAAGACATGGCCCAGCCTCAAGCGGCAGCTGGTCTGGGGAGGCTCCCCAAATGGCCTCTGTGTCCACACGTGGCTCCCAGGGCTGACTGGTGTTTGCATGTGGCAGCACAGTGGCACGTGGACAGCTCCCCCCCAGGCAGCGCTGCTCATGTGCAGCTCTCGGGGGTCCCCGGGGGCAGCCCCAGTCCCGCAGCTGTGGTCAGGGGAGGGTGTGGAGGAAGCTGCAGAGCTGCAGGCTCCGTCGGCTCCGTCTCTCCTGCTCTGGCCTGTGCCTTCCCCTCCTGCCCCAAGTCCTGGCCTCCGACTGTCTTGCAGAACCCTCCTGGCTCTGCCCGTGGTCCTTACGGAGCCATAGTCCATCCCAGGAGGCTGTTTCTGGAAGTGCTAGAGAGCTGGCGGTTCTCATGACCAGAGACTGTGCCTGACAGTTAGGGGCCAGGGGCTCAGCCCAGCAAGTCTTGCCCCCAGTGCCACCACTAAGATACTCCGCCAGATCATGGCAGACCTATGACCCTACAGGTCAGCCAAATGTACGTTCTAGTTTCTTCACTCAAAAGTATGTTTTCCTAAGACAAAAGTATTCACCATTGTGTCAAAAGACCCACCATTTCTCCTCTCTCAGCCTAAAAATATACCAGCCCAGCAAGCTGGCAAAATGGGCCAGTTTTACTTGAGGTAATGGATGAGGGGAAGCAAGAGTCACAGAGGAAAATGTTCTTAAGCTATCAACAGCCCAACTTCGCCTCCCAGGCTGGCAAACAGGCCTGCTTTTACTTCCTTCCTGCTGCCCCATGTACCTTCCATGGCAGGGGAAGCCCAAGAGGTGTTTGGTGAAGCCTTGGAGGGGCCTGACATGGTCCCAAGCAGTACCTCAGAGTCAGGGTGGAATCCTGAATGGCTTGGATTCCAAGGACCCAAGTTCCTGATTCCGAAAGTTAGCGATGCTCAGACTTTTTGATCCATGGGCAGAAAGAAACTTGAATCTTGAGACGGACATGGTTTCCAGGCTGGAAGGGCGCTACAATGGGCATCACACCTCCCTCCTCCTTAGCCCTTGCCCTCCCAGCCTGCCCCACCCCTACTCACCATCCTCGGTGATCATCCCCCAGCCAGTGATCCAGCAGCTGCTGTGAACGGGCAGCTTCGTGGTTGGCCCTGGGAGGCAGGCGGGGAGAATGTGGGAAGTAAAGTTCACAGACAGATGCAGTTGCAACAGGGCGATGTCGCTGCCCATGAAGTAGCGCTTGTTAAATTCACTGTGAACAATGAGTTGATACACTGTCATCTGCCGGCTATGCTCAGTGGGATGTTGGAGCTGATGGTACCCGAGCAGGATCCGGTAGTCAGATGGTTCATGGGACCTGTCATGAGATGCTGCATTGTCACCTGTCTCCTCTGTGGGCTGAGCCAGCACCCTCGCATCCTCACCTGACTGTCTACCCTCAACTCCCCCCACTCTCCTAAGCAACCAGACACCACCATTATTCCAGACGTTGCTCTCTCCTCCCTTCCTAATATTCTTGTCAGTTGGGTTGGATGCCTGTCTGTAGCCTCAGGACATCTGTCCTGTGAAACTGTCTGATGGCTTCCCCAGTATGCCCCCAAATCAAAGGAGCAGAGAATCTCAGTGCTGGAAAGAAACAGCGGAGTACTTCAAACTATACTCCTTTGTTTTAGAGGAGAGAAGACTTGGCTCATTCCCAGCTCTGACCAGAAACATTGGACTGTTCCATGGCTTGAAGTAGTTCTCAAAGACCCCATTTCCCAGCCCAGAATGATCCATTCCCTCTTCCCAGTCTTCACACACACACACTTCTCCAAGACTGGTCCCCATCTGGAGATAGGCACTCAGTGAGTCTGTGTGGAGCAAATAGGGGAATGCATGTAACTGAACTTCTCGTTTCTGGAACATGAGCAACTTTCCCACACAAATGGCCTGCTTGTGCTGCTACTTTGCCCAGATTCCACATGCCTGTACTCTTCTCCCACAAGACCTTGCTAGCTCCAAGCCCCTCTTATGGGATGCATGGCATCTTTCCTGACACTAGCTCAGAATCCATTCTCTTGCATATTCTGGCCTCTCCATCCTGCATCACAGTAGTTGGGTTTATGTCTCACTTTCCTGATAGTATGAGAAGCTTCAAGGTCTGCATCTCCACATCCTCCACAGTGGGCCTCATATGGGGCCTGGCACTTGTGGGTGCTGAACAAATGAATAGAACCCAAGTGGGGTCTCAAAGCCAGTTGATGCCAATGGCTCGACCTCCTCTGACTTGGAGTGTGATGTTCTCCCCACTCCCTCTGGACACAGAGGAAGTTCAGGATACACCTGAGGAGCAGCCTATTTGCATCCCGTCTCCCAGGACAGAAACCATTTGCTTCATGCCTCACTCTGGCCTATAGGGACAATGATGACCACAGGATCTCTTAGACACATAGTTCCATAGCAGTGACAGGAATTTCTGGGTGCTGGTTAAACAGGCTGTGTCCTGGGATGCCTCCAGAGAGAAATGTGCTAGAATGTGCGGGTGGTTAGGACCCAGGGAAGTCTCTGGCAGTTGTGCTCATGATGACCTCTGAACAGCCTGACTGGAAGAGTACAAAATAATTGTCCATTTTGTCCAGGCCCTGACTGATGCTCCCCCAGTCCTGGGAAGTGGGGGCCCTGAAAATATTGCTCTGACTTAAAGCCTAAAGCCTGTGCCATATGTTCAGCCAGGGAAACTACACATCTACTACCATTTGCATAAGAAGAAACTGAAACCCCCTGAGATCTTGTTGGACTGTCTAGAGCTGGGCAGGATGCCGAAACCAGAGTCTACCTTGAGTGAGAACAGGACTTAGAATCCTAAAGTTTAAGGAAGACAAAGAGTGGGCTGGAGGCAATTCTTTTGGAACTAAAGTGTTTTCCAGTATTTGCTGATAATCACAATTAGAGTTAATTTCCATTTAACTATTTAAAAGTAATGTACATGTAGCTGAGATAACCATGCCATCTTGGTATTACCAGTGTGAGGAGGGGGACAGATGGGGATATCCTCAGAGGAAAAGATGAGGTAAATGGCCTTTGTCCTGGGGGATGTGAACTCAGTCAGGAGACTGGAGTCAGGTGGTGAGTAGGCATGGCATTCAAAGTAGAGGGGACTGCTGGGTCAAAGGCAGGGGCAAGTCTTTCCCTAAGGAAAAAGGGCTGGGACACTCTTCAACCCCTTCTGCTCTATCCATCTTATGACTCCCTCCCCAATCCCACCCCAGCAGCTGGGCCCATTGGGAACACGTACTTTTGGAAGCAGTGGGCAGCTGAGATCACCCAGTAGGCATCTATGAGGGCAGCTCCGCAGATGTGCTTGCCAAGGTAGAGCAGGCTGGCCTGCCATGGCCACCGTTGGTCAGGTGCGTTCTGGCCACCAAAGATCTTCCCACTTACTGCTGGCTTCCCACACACTGTGGAGACAATCCTACCCATGAAGCACCTGTATTATGGATGCCAGCCTTGGTGTCTCCAAATGTCAGCATCAACAGGCCCAGGGTCACCATGGACCCTCCTCACTTTCCAGCTGGAAAATCCAAGGCCCAGGGTGAAGTGAGACTGCTCATGTAACAAATGCCCACTTGGCATTGCTGGTGATGGTAGTGCTAAGGAAGCAGTCTTTGGGTCTGAGTAAGAAGAGGGAGTGGTCATCGAAGGGGAGGGAAGCAGGCAGCTGCAGAGGTGCACATCCACACTCACTAGGGTGCAGAGGTCCCAGAGGTGGTGCTGCCCCAGGCACTTCCTCAGACCTTATTTAACTTAACTAGCACACCACTGTTTGAAGTCCCCAAAACTGAGGACTTCTGAGGGATGCTGTTTGTTCAGGGTTATAGATGATTAAGTGGTTGCACCCCCCCCCACCAGCCTAATATTCTAGGGAAACTGAGGCCACATGGAACACATTCTGCTTGATAATTCTCCTGCTGAAGCACTGCATCCCCATTCTTAAAATGAAGAGGGTGTGGGGGCCCACAAGGACAGGCCAGACCTCCGTCCTTGAACTGAAGATGCTTGAGACCCAGTGGGAAAGAACCTGGTCTCCTAGGCCTCGCCCTTCCTGACCCAAGGAGGGACCCACCAGGGACCCAGAGACTCAAGAGCCCCACTTGGCTAGGTAGAAGACCTCCTGGCTGGTGGGGTTTGGGGGGGCCCTTGAGAGGTGGGCGAACCTGATGCCCCTCGCCCACTCATTCACCATCTGCGGTGGTTCCGTTGGGCTCAGCATGCAGCAGCAGCGGACGCAGCCAGAGCAGGGCTGTGGCCAGCACACAGGCCCCCTGCCAGCCTGGGCCTGAGCCCTTGGCCTGGGCGCTTGCCATCCGGTCAGTCCACGTCAGCCTCCCGGATGAGTGGTCGGCTCGGCGCGAGGCTGCGGGGGCCGCCGGGAAACCGCCTCCCTCCGTAGGGAGCGTCCCCCTCCCAGCCCGCTCTAAGGCCTGCTTGAATAGCCAGAGAAGGCAGTGGACCTCATGTGCCTGGAGCCCCGAGGCCCCAGGCTGATGGGGGAAGCAGAAGGCACATAGGGTCTTCTGCCCAGGGACCCCAGTTTGATAGCAGAGACATCAGGACAGTTACGGTGTATGCCCAGGAATAGGCACTAATGGTCAGAGGCTAGGTGCTTCTATAATGTCACCAAATATTTCCAACTAGCTTTCAAGACCCAAAGCACTCATTTCTGCCTCCTCCCCCCATTCACATAATTAGGTCAGACCCACTATGGATAATATCCCTTACTTAAACTCACTGGTGCAAAGCAGCATGGCATAATCATGGGTGGATATTTCATCAGGAGGGCATTATGCAAGGGTGTGGGTTGTATGAGGAGTCCAACCTCTGACTGCTAACCACTCATGTTATTCCCAAATGCAAAATCATTCACTATATCCCAACAACTCCAAGGGCCTCATCCCATTACAGTATCAACCCAAAGTTCAGAGTCTCATCCGTTAAAGGAGGTCACTAAGAGGACTTGACCGTTGGTTGATCTTACAGCTGGACCCAGGCAGTTGGAGGCTCTGCGCTCTCTCTCCTGGCCTTGGAATGTATGCTCTGCCTACCAAGTGGGAGCTGCTTCAAGGACACAGCCTTGAGAGAGTAAGGTGTTGTTGAGACCATCTGGACTAAGATATATGACTGAGTCCAGTAAAGGCTTCTTCTTCTTTTTTTTTTTTTTTTAAGATTTTATTTATTTTTTTGACAGAGAGAGAGAGAGCTCAAGCAGGAGGAGTGGCAGGCAGAGGGAGAGGGAGGAACAGGCCCTCCGCTGAGCAGAAAGCCCAATGTGGGGTTCGATCTCAGGACCCTGGGATCATGACTTGAGCCAAAGGCAGACGCTTAACTGACTGAGCCACCCAGGTGCCCCCCAGTAAAGGCTTCTATATAAACTTTAAGATCATGGCCTGTCAGGGTAGAGATCCAGTCATCTTGTGATTCCCCCAAGACAAACCTCATACCTAAGTTCCCTTGCGAATTAAACCTGCCATCTACCAATCTGCAGCAGCCTGCCTCTTGTTATAGTCTCTCCTTGCCCTCCGTGTCCAGGATCTTGTCTGTGAGCCAACCTCATCTCAATGTAAACATCAGTATCTCCTCAGCTCAAAGTCCAAAATCTCATTATTGAAATCCTCTAAGTTAGGTGAGGATGAGGTTCCAAGCTTTAATCCATTAAATAAAGTTCGTAACCACGGTTCTTCCTCCATTTGTGGACCTAGAAAACTAAAGAAACTACCAACCCAACATTCCCAACATACAATGGTGGGACAGGCCGAGGATAACAATCACAGACATTGCCATTCAAAGAGGGAGGAGGAGGGGAGATGGAAAGTAAAAGGGAGTTACTTGTCCGTCCATAAGTTTATATATCCTACTGGGCAAGGTCTCAAGCCCTTAGGAAAATATCGTCTGACTCTTGGCTCTGCCCTTTGGACTCTTGGTCATCCTTCCTTTTTTAATTATTTTTTAATTTTAAATACTTGTTTCTTTTATACTCTCTGAACTGTTTTGTTTTTCTTTCCCTCTTCTTTACCTTTTCTTGCCCTTTAATATTTCCTTAACCTTAACAGGAAATCTTCAAAATCTATAAAAGAATGTTTGTAGTGCTTTAGAGATTTACCTGAATGAAGTTCTAAATTTTTCTGTTATGAGACATGTATTCCTTAATTGATAATTTCATGAATTATAGCTGCAATCTCAATGACTATATTTTAAAGAAGCATGTTAAAATACTGTTCTAAATTCATTTGAAATAATGGAGACTCTCTAAAAATCACAAAGAAAATAATTGGGAACACTTACCGCGTCCTTTTTGGGGGGAAGGAGCACATAGTTGCACCAAATTTGCACCTGAATAGCTGTCAGCTTGCTTCCCCCTAGTGGAGATCTGAGGGTCCAACTTCCATTTTGTACTTCCTCTGATCTCTGTCAGTGCCAGACTGCCATAGTCCTCCTGACATCAACTCTGGAACCTTGTGGTCTTTGTGTGGATTTCACTGGGTTTCACACTATTAGACAAAGCCACATCCACACATATTTTTGAGATAACTCCTTCTCTAAATCGGCTTCCTGTTGAGAAGTATATACACCCTCCACCCCCCAAACACACACAAAAGCTGAAAACCCTAATATAGTCAGAGACATAGAAGACAAGATTGAGGGAAGCTGGAGGAAGCGAACAGGATGGGGAGGGCAGGAAAGCATGATGACCAGGCCTCAAAGGAGGCATCAGGAGTGGGGGAATGGAGGCATTGCAGAAGCTAGGAGTGACAACTGGGCAGGAGCCAGGGCGCACCAGGCAGGTATGTCTGAGGACAAAGGCAACCTCCCAATGAGAAGCCACAGGAAAACTGTTTTCAGGGAATGTGGGAGATGAAGGGGACTTTGGAGAGGATGAGGTACAAGAGATTTGCTGCTCACCATCTGGGCTGCTTCTGAAGTGCTCAGGGGGAAGGAAGGACATGTCTGGCATTGGAACATATGCCTTCCATGCCTCCCACGTGTCATCTCCACAACTACGTACATTGGCAGTTCGCAGGTGAGGAAACAGAATCCAAGGAAAACGAATCATTACCCCACTATGTCCTGCTTCTAGTCAATCAGAGCTCTAAGCTTTCCCCCACTTGTCCCAACTCCATGCTGTTTCCAAGGGAATGCAGAAGATAGGCTTAGGACAGGGCTGCCACCATCGTGAGCTTGGTGGGTCTGGAGAAGTGGAGGGTGCGCTATGAGCAGTGGCAGGCTGGGCCGGTGCAGAGGGGCAAGGACTGTGAGCTCACACAGCCACCTGGGGGGATGGACGGTCCTATTTCCTACCTCACACATGAGGAACCAGCATCCTGGAGAGGCGAAGTGACATGCAGGCAGGGTCAGTGCCAGAACTGGGCCCAGCTAGCAGGCTCTGGCACCCATGACCGTAAGCAGAGTTCCACATAGCCTCTCTGCAGTCTCCACTGCAGCGACTACCTACAAGTGCTGGAACAGGACAGTACCTTCCCTTCTGGCATTTCCATGCCCAGTCGGGGTTTTCCACTTTCTCTTTCCTCCAGTAGTAAGTTCCTCTGAGCCTTGCCACGAGGTGGCAGCATTAAACAGTTTGAGATTACCTTCACCAGCTTCTATCTCCAGACCTAGGACACAATATCCATCCTCTTAGGTACACTGATTCTTTGGTAGCTACACTTTCCACCATCTCTCACTTCAGTGTATACCCATGTCCCTCCAACCTCCCGACCATCTGCACCATCCCAGACCCTCTAACGGCTCCCTCTGTGTCCTTCCCCACCAAGTGGAAGCTCACTCTCTCTAGGAATTCCCTTGGCACTTTGTGGGGAGTCTTAAGTAAATTGTCTTCCTCTCTTCAGTGCTGCGGGTGCGCTGCCCCCTTTTCCCACCCTCCTGTTGCACTATAAGCCCCCTCGAGGCAGGGGCTGCATTCTTGTGTGTGACATAGCCTCACTGTGGAGTGATGACGTGCAGCTGGGATATAGCATCTGAGGCCCGTGATGGCCTTTCCCTCCCCTGCCATTGAGGGCAGGGCCAGCAAGAGCCTGGTCCACCAGCACCCTGAGCATGTTTTCCTGTGACCTCTGGATGTCTTCAGTTCATCTCAGGTGCTCAGGCCTCAGACGTGACTCTGTGCACAGTGGTACTATCCATTTCCTAAATGAAGGGTAGCCCATCCCACCTCCGTGTTGCCTGCGAAAGGAAAATTCTGACGAATAGTGTGATTCCTCATAGTCAAGCAATAGTACCTCTAGAGAAACATCATATATGTACGTACAGAGACTCCTCATCACTGCTCTGCTTGTAATACTGGAGACAGTATATATGTCCATCAATAGGTAAAGGATAAAGTGTGCTGGTATGGCCAGAGAATGAAATGTTATAGGGCATTTTCATAGAACGAACTGTGTGGGAAAAACACTGGCCTACAACGTATAATACTGAGTAAAAAATGCAATAGCAGAATTAAATCACAGTACAATACCAAACATGAACATCAATACTATATATGCTTTGGGAACCATATATTGGCAGTGAAAGTTCAAACACATGGGCAGGAGGAATATAGACCAAATTCAGAGTGGATGTTGCTCCCTGGGTAGGTAGGAAAAGGAAAAGGCCAGAGGATAGTGACAAAGGGGGCTGTAAACTATGTGTGAAATATTTTGTTATATTTATATGCTATATAGTATATATTGCATATAAAACATATAATATTATATATATCTCTAGATATGTAATAGTAAAATGATATATAAAATTATTGGAAGCAAATATGGCAAAACATGAACATTTGTTAATTTTGGATAGTGGGTCCAGGAGCATTTGTTAATTCCTCTTTGCATTTTTCAATATATTTAAAATAGTCACAATGATACTAAAAGAACAGAGTGTTGCATATTAACCTTCAGAATTAAATAAATCCCAGCTGTGAACCAAGTAGTTCAGGAAGCAGCAGGGTGACCTGATGGAGAGGACCCGAGGCTACAGAAGACAGGAAGGCGTGGCCTCCAGAGCAGAGGCGGGAACAAGCCAAAGGGACTGGCCATGGAGGAGCACACCAGGCAGAGGACTTAGTGGGACCAGACTGGGCTGAGAGAGCTCTGGGTAGCTGCCATGTAGAGAGGAGCAGTCACAGGGCTTCTTCAGCTGGAAAAGATTTTCTAGGCTTTAGGGGGTCCTTGGGGGGTCTTTAAATACAGGCAGAGTTAAAGAGGCTTTTCAAAGGTGTCCCCTGTCTGCTAGAATCCAATAAAATAAATCCAATAAAAGAAACTTTACTTATGGCCTCAGTGAGTGCGTGAATAAGAAGTCCCTCTGACTACTGGAAGGCTGGCGGACACCGTAATGTGGGTAGAAGGTGAGGGGCGGGCCGGCCCTGAGAAGCAGGAGGCACTCAACTTTGCGTATGGGCAATGAAGACCAAACGTGATGGGCTTTCTGTCCCAGCTGCCCCAGCCAGGTTCCAGGGTTTACCAGGCAGGAGTGCTGAGCCGGCAACACCATCTGGAGGGAGGTAAACAAGCTCTAGCCCTGTACTCGAGGGGCTCGGTGTGGTAGAGAGCCTGGTCAACAACTGAACACAGGAGATGGAGAGAGTAGTAAGGGTTATGGGAGCTATCAGGATTTTAATTTATCTTTCATCAATATATATTATTTAATTATTTTAAAAATCTGGGTTTAACCAGGAGATGCAGATGACATTCCAATATTCTTTGATTATGGATTAAAAATCTGCTAATTCTGAAGGTGTCAATATGATGGAGATCTCTAGGATCTCCAGGACAGTTCTTGAAAAGTGGCATATCTACTGATGGAAGGGTCAACTTAGGACCTGTCTTTGGAGGAGCATTCCTCTTCTACACATGTGGTCCATCACAAAGAGACCTCACTCTGCCTCCAGGCCTCCTCCAGCCCGTTGTCCATCTGGATGTCAGCTCTGTCCTCATAGAAGGTAAGTTTTGTCTTGTCGCTCTGCAATATAAATTGCCTGCCCCCCCCCACCCCCCGCCGCCTCCTGCCACAGCCAACATGGCCCACAGGCAGGGCCCTGGAGTGCTGGGTTCTTCATCCTCCTGGCTCTGCTCAAACTGAGTTCCTCACTTGGAACATCTACCCCACCTCTTTTCCTTGTCTAAGCCACTGGCCTTAAGGACAAGCCACTTAAGCCTCAGCCTGGAATTTACATGATCCCTTTCTGTGACAGGCACTGAGGGTGTGCTGGCGAGCAGGACCCCCTCCAAAGAGCTGATTCTGATAACAACGTTAGACATGACTCACACAAGAAAACACTGAGACAAATCATGGTAAATAGTATAAAAGAAATAAGGGCACTGTATGAAAATAAAGGAGATAGCTGTGGTCCATTCCAGGGGTCAGAAGACATTTGCCAGAAGAGTCCTTCAAACTGACAGCTTGCTGATAAGGTAAGGAGGTAGCAATGTTCCCAGGCAGCAAGGGTCATGTGTTCTTCAAGGAACAGAGAAGAGGCAAGTGAGATGGAGCACAAAGACTGAAGAGGGAGGGAAGCAGGGACAAGGGATGTGCTGTACTCGGTCTCATGTATTAGGACCAAGATCTTAGTCTTTATCTTCAGAGCAATGAGAAGCCAGCGGAGAGTTTTATTTAATATAGGAACAACATGCTGCTGAGGTGGTAGTGATCACGATGATGGTGAGAATGGTGAGGAGGAGGAAGATTATGGTGACAGTGATGATGGTAATGATCGTGGTGATAACGAGGATGGCAAAAATGATGCAGGGATGACAGTGACGAAATAAGGACGGGAGAGATGGCGACAGCGAAGCTGACATGGTGATGATAATGGTGATGATGAAGATATGTAGATTGAAAATGAATAGAAAAAACCAGAAAGCAGAAGCAGACCTATAAATCAGAGAACAAACTGACGGCTGTCAGAGGGAAGGGGGTGGAGGGATGATTGAATGGGTGAAGGGGAGATGGTAACTGGGTAAATGGCTTCCGGTTATGGGATGAATAAGTCACAGGGCTGAAAGGCACAGCTGGGGAACTGTCAATGGTGTTGTGACAGTGCTATGTGGTGACAGATGGGGAGCACAGCATGACATACAGACTTGTTGAATCACTATGTTGTACACCTGAAACTAATGTAACACTGTGTGTCAACTATACTAAAAACCAAACAGTAAATTAAAAAAATGAAACCAAATGTGTGGGCTGAAATGTTGAGAGAAATGCTGATGGTGATGAAGAGTCCAGCAACATGGCCGGCTAGGAAGGCAGAGGCAGGAAGACCGTCTGGGACGCTGATGGAGAGAGGCTGGAAACAACACACGATTTGGGGTGAGACACACCTATGCTCTGCCGTCTATTTTCTGGGTGCCTTTGAGAAAATGCCTTGACCTCGCATGTGCCTCAGTTTCCTCACCCTCTAAAGGATTCCTAAAGGTGAGATGATGTCTATAAAAGTGCCTGGCACCCAGGAGGTGCACTGTCAGTTCCCTTTGCTTCTCCTTGACATACAGGCATGCCGCCAGGCCTGTGAAGAGGAGGGCCTGGAGGTGGAGTTTTTCTCCACTGCCTCATTCCTGCAGCCTGGTCGGGTGACACGGCCTGTTGCTGAGGGACATTGTATTGCTGCTAGGAGCCCAGGAGCTCCCGTTTAGATCATTTCCTCCAACTTGATAGTCTTGGCTGCTGGCTGCCTGTGGGCACAGCTGTGTGAGGTGGGGCTTCTGCTTGGGGCTACCTCTGCCACTGCCCACTACCCACCCCTGACACCCCTGAGCTTCGCTCTGATACCACAGTGAGTAATTCCTGTTCACTGCCAAGTCTGGGGGACATAGCAGTGGGGCCTCTGCGTGTCTTGGGAAAGACAGCTTCTTACTTGTCCTGAGCCTTCTCACAACGTGACTGTAGGCAAGGCACTTAACCTCTTTTGGCCTCAGTTTCCCACCTGGAATCTGTCTTGCTGGTTCAAGGAGCAATGTGGCATTCCCGTGTCATCATGTGTCAGTGCCTGTATGCAGTAGATGGCCCACAATGAGGATGTGTGTGGTCACTGTTAGCTTCTCTCTCCCTTGGGGGCAGAGCTTAGGGGCCCATCTACTTGGTGGTTTGAATCTGTTTGCATCAAGCTTGTCCACAGTTTCAATTTATCTCCAGCCTCCTGGAGGGTGCCTTCTGGCTGGTCCCTGGACAGGGACAGTCCTAGCATCCCGAGGCTTTTGAAATGCCACACATGGTGAAGATTTTATTTCCAAAGTAATGTGTAGATTCATTAACCTGTGCTGCTCATTTCCCCTGTATCAGCATGTGGTCTTCTGTGGCACCCACAATGTGTTCAGTCAGGAATGTTCTGACCCATACTGAGAGCAGAGAATGGAGTGGGACAGAGCAGTTAAAGGTGGTGGGGCCACTAACCAGGATGGGTCAGCTCTAGCTCATCCCCACAGCAGTCAGCGCATACTGACCTCCAAGCAAGGCTGATCCCAGGGACCCCACATCCACAGTAGCCTGCATTTTCCCAGGAAGGACACCCTGGGTGACTCCTGGGCAGGTGAAATGGAATGGTGTAAAGAGACTGCTTTATGTATTTTGTAGGTCATAAAATGATTCTCAACAGCAAGGCAGGCTTCTTATTACATTTACCAGCTCATTCATCATGAGACTTACTCACTTGCCATTTCCCTGAAGCTGTTGCCTGTCACTGTTATCAGAAGGATTGAGCTTTCAGCTACGTTTTTACTGAGGGGTTGTGGTTTAATGGATTCCCCTTACCCAGGGCATCTGTATTCTAAGACAAGCACCTGCTGAGGGCAAGACTGATAGCGGGGGGCTGGGAAGCGTTCTGCTGGGCTGACAGCAGGGGTAGCCTAACCTCCAGCCCAGCTCTAGGCATGCTGGCTGCCCCTCAAAGTACACTTGCAGAGCGCCTGGGGCCAGTGGAAGTAGGAGGGGACACCCTCTGGGGGGCACAGGCCCTGGTAGGGGAGACAGGGCGGCAGGGTCAGCCCTCTGGTATTGCAGTGTCTCTGGAGGAGGAGATGTGCTTTCACAGAACAACCCTTAGATTCTTTACCATATTCTGCCTTCAGGAGCAGTTGTTGCTCCTTCTCCTGAAGATGCCGTAACAAACCCTCAAGAAAGGCATGGTCCCTGGGCCGGAGGGAGCCAGGGGTCTCTCCAGGGAGCAGGGCCTTTTGCCAGCTCTGAAGGAAGGAGTGATACTCATGCTCCAGTGAGAAGAATGAGTCTGGGGTCCAACTCGTGAGTTACCATGCCAGATGTCCTGTCTCTCCCAGTGTGATAGCCCCTAGGCTAGTCAGACTCCCTGTGTCTCACTACCTTACCTGCACCCCAGATGTGTGGCAATGGCAAGGCTCAGTCTATGGGGCACACTTAGGAATGAGGTTGCTTGGCAACAAGTGTCAGCACTTTTGTAACTGGATGTAGGTCTCCAAGACAGGTATGTTGTCATCATGGCTCCCCAGTGGGGCCACGGAGACCCAGAAGGGCAGAGTAATTTAGCCAAGACCACAGTTAATGACAAGAGGCAAAGCCAGGTTTCCTCTGAAGTCTTCAGCTTCTGACACTCCTGAGAAAGAAAAAGGAGGCAAGAGGTGAGTGCCCGTGTAGTCAGAGGGATGAGGCAGGGTTCTGGTGTGTCACTTGCCAGATCTGGTCCAGGTGGCGTTCATGATATGAGGCTCTTATGGCTCAATGTCTAAAATTTTTGTCTCCTTCTGATCCTGAGAACATTCTGCCTGTGCTCGGGAAGGCACCAGCTCTGTGGTAGCTCCTTCCCCAGGCTCAGCATGGTGTTGGGCTGGGGCCTGGAGAGGAGCTAGAGAGGGGCTGGAGGGTGTGGCACAGGCAGCAGGTCCCAGGAGCATAGAGCATCTAGTGCACTCCTTCAGCAGTGAGGACAAGGGGGACTGTGCAGCAGGGAGGACCCAAGCCTCTGGAGAGTGTGGTAAGGTAAGGGCTAGCATGTATTGAGCATTTATCCCAGGCTACACGTTGTGCTAAGTATGTTACCTCTAGATTTTTGCAACATTTCCATGAGGTCTGTATGGGCAGCATTCACTTTTCACAGAAAAGCAAACAAATGTAGAGAGCTTCCCAAAGTCTCTGAGCCAGATCTCAAGAGCAGAAAGCCTGCTCACCTAAGCCAGATGGGAGACACTTCTCAGGAGATCAGTGACCAGTACACCATGGCAACAGGCTGATGCATTTAGGTGTGCCCATACACATGCGGCCAGGATAGCTGGCAGACATGCATGTGTGTAGGAAGCCCTGTGTGAGCAGAATTTCGCTTTGTTGTTTTGTTTTTGTTAAACAGTCATTCCCAAGGCCTGCTCAAGTACAGCATTTCTGCAGAGGAGTAGCACCATCAGAACCCCTGCAGGGGAGATCCACACCCTGGGCAAGTACAGAACCAACCACCTGTGGGAAAGCGTGCCATTCCTGCCAGGAAGCATGCGGGATCAGTTGACACCCTATCGCCTGGACACAACAGCCTGGCCAGCCTCTGACCAGCTCATCTGTGAGCCCCCCTGCATGCCTCAGTTAGCCAGCAACACTTCCTGAGGCTCGGAGACCTGAGCGTGCCTGTCACCATGCGCGCTGGCTGTTCCTCCCTTCAAGCCTGCTGGCCGTAGCCACACTGGCTTGGACCCCCATGCTGCTGGTAACCATCCTGCAGAGCCAGAGACTTCGGCAAGAGCCCCACTACCTGCTGCTGGCCAACATCCTGCTCTCGGATCTGGCCTACTTGTCTTCCACATGCTCATCTCCTCCAGCAACATGGGCAGCTGGGCCCTGGACTGCATTCATTGCTTGTGGTGCTCTCACAGATGCTATCTTCATTGCCTATACCAGCACCATCTTGTCCTTCATGGCCACCGTGCTGCACACCTACCTGGCAGTTGCTTATCCTCTGCACTACTTCTTCATGTCCTATGAAGCTGCCCAGAAAGTGGTGGCCCTCATCTGGCTGGTGGCCTGCTTCTTCCCCACATGTCTCATTTGGCTTAGCAAGCGGCAGGATGCCAGGTTCGAGCAAGGGGCCTCATGTATCCTGCAGCTGAGTCTGGGCACTGAGCCAGGCCATGGCCCGCTGGTCACTGTCACCATAAAAGAGAATTTTATGCATTCTCTCTCTATGCATAGCTTCCATCACCTACTGCTTATGGAGGATCTATGCAGAGACTAGGACTTTAGGCATCTGGGTGCAGGGCTATTTCTGGGCCAGGGGTACCCTGCTTATCCACACAGTGTTAATCATGCTGTATGTTAGCCCAGTTGTGGTGTTTTCCCTGGACATCATCTAACCAAGTACCACCATATTGATGCCAGAACTCATGTGTGGCTCATGGCAGCCAACAGTGAGGTGCTCATGATGCTTCTTCATGCCATGCTCCCATACCTGTACACACTCCGTTACCAGCAGCTGCTGGGGATGGTCCGGGGCCACTTCTCATCCAGGAGGCACAGTGACATCTTCACTATTTCTTAGAGCTACAGACTTCACAGTCTAACAGACTTAGGTTAGAAATTGTATGTTGGATGCATCAGTAGCCAATTATCACCAACTCCAGAAAACTATGAAATATACTTGTGCAACAGGACATTTAAGATGACCTCAACTGATGGTTTTCAACATTTCAAAAGTTTTTAAGTAGAGAAAGCTCACTTCTCACTGATGTGAAGATTTTCTACTTGAAAATGGAAGCAAAGAAAAGTGATTCAGCAGAGCTCTGATCAAAGTGGGGGTGAGGCCCTAATCTGTGCCTTTCCAGTGGCTTCCACCATATCCTCCTCCACCACTGGCAAACCATTGTTGCTGACAAACACACAGACGCCAAAACATTACTAACGGACCTGGAAAGTAAGCAAGCAGATCTGCTGAATCTGGAACCATGAGCCTCCATTTTGCCAACTCCTCAGTATATGGGAGGGAGGAGAACAAACTAGGACCCACCTATAGTGGGGGGTGTCATGAAGACATCTATAAAGCTGGAACCCCCTTGGGGCACCTGGGTGGCTCAGTCAGTTGGGCGTCTGCCTTTGGCTCAGGTCATGGTCCCATGGTCCTGGGATGGGGTCCCCATGCTGGGCTCCCTGCTCAGTGGGGAATCTGTTTCTCCTTCTCCTCCCTGCTTGTGCTCTCTGTCACTATCCCTGTCTCTCTCAAATAAATAAATAAATAAAACCTTTAAAATAATTACAAAATTAATTAATTAATTAATTATTAATTAAAACTGGAACCCCAAAATATTACAGTCTCAGAACAAGGATAAATGACAACTAACAGAATAGCAAGGGGACTTTCCTGCCTTGATATTGGTGCTGTGCAGAAGAGGAAGAAAATTCCTCAATAACTCTTAGGTGGAAGCCACCCTTCAAACAGGATTAGAACTAGTTTTAAAACTATTTTTGTGGTTAATAGATCTAATTCTGTGGTTGGTTGGCTCTTCTGGAGGATTAGAGCTTCAGCTCAGGCTTCAAAGAATTTCCATGGTAAAAAACCTCAAAGCAAATGAATTGCACATAGTCAAAATTCACAAAACTACGCAAAAAATAAGGCACCATGAATGAGAATGAGAAGAAACAAGAAGATAGCAGTAGTATACTCCATCCAGCTCCTTAAACTGTCAGACACTTGGCTAATACAAAAATGTTCAGTATGTTTTAAGACATGAAAAATGACATGGAAATATGAATGAGGAGCAACACATTTTAAAAATAATCAAGCAGAAAATGACATATCAGATAAAGGGTTAGTATCCAAAATCTATAAAGAACTTATAGATATATATATATCTATATATATATCTATATATAGATATATATATAAAGAACAAAGAATCCAATCAAGAAATGGGCAGAAGACATGAACAGACATTTTTCCAAAGAAGACATCCAAATGGCCAACAGACACATGAAAAAGTCTCAACATCGCTCTGCATCAGGGAAATCCAAATCAAAACCTCAATGAGATACCACCTCACACCAGTCAGAATGGCTAAAATTAACAAGTCAGGAAACACAGATGTTGGCGGGGATGCGGAGAAAGGGGAACCCTCCTACACTGTTGGTAGCAATGCAAGCTGGTGCAGCCACTCTGGAAAACAGTATGGAGGTTCCTCAAAAAGTTGAAAATAGAGCTACCCTATGACCCAGCAATTGCACTACTGGGTATTTACCCCAAAGATACAAATGTAGGGATCCGAAGGGGTACGTGCACCCCAATGTTTATAGCAGCAATGTCCACAATAGTCAAACTGTGGAAAGAGCCAAGATGTCCACCGACAGATGAATGGATAAAGAAGATGTGGTATATATATATATACAATGGAATATTATGCAGCCATCAAAAGGAATGAAATCTTGCCATTTGCAATGATGTGGATGGAACTGGAGGGTGTTATGCTGAGCGAAATAAGTCAATCAGAGAAAGACATGTATCATATGACCTCACTGATATGAGGAATTCTTGATCTCAGGAAACAAACTGAGGGTTGCTGGAGTGGGGGTGGGGTGGGAGGGATGGGGTGGCTAGGTGATAGACATTGGGGAGGGTATGTGCTATGGTGAGCACTGTGAATTGTGCAAGACTGTTGAATCACAGATCTGTACCTCTGAAACAAATAAGGCAATATATGTTAAGAAAAAAAAAAGAAGATAGCAGGAGGGGAAGAATGAAGGGGGGGAAATCGGAGGGGGAGACGAACCATGAGAGACTATGGACTCTGAAAAACAAACTGAGGGTTCTAGAGGGGAGGGGGTGGGGGGATGGGTTATCCTGGTGATGGGTATTAAAAAAAGAAAGAAAGGGGCGGCTGGGTGGCTCAGTCGTTAAGCGTCTGCCTTCGGCTCAGGTCATGATCCCACGGTCCTGGGATCGAGGCCCGCATCGGGCTCCCTGCTCCGCGGGGGTGGGGGGACACCGCCACTTCTCCCTCTCCGGCTGCCCCTGCTTTTTTCCCTCTCTCGCTGTGTCTCTCTCTGTCAAATAAATAAATAAAATCTTTAAAAAAAGAAAAAAAAGAAAAAAAGAAAGAAAACTAAAAACAAACAAAAAAAACTCCTCTGTGTGCAGGATGAGCATCTGCTTTTCTGGGGCAGAACTGAGCAGAAAACAAAGACAGGAGCAGATTGCAGATAACCTGGCTGGGGCTTTTTGCCCTCTGCTGCAATAGACCCAAGCCTCTGCAGTGGCTTTTCTGGGGCAGAATGGAGTAGGGAACTGAGTCGAATGCAGACTGCCAATAACCTAGTTCCAGCTTTTGGCTGAGCATAAATTCTAGCCTCTGAGTGTGGGCTGCCTGATTGATGCCCTAAGCCCCTCCTCTGGGGGATGTGGGTGTGTCCGCACCTTGCCAGGCCCTTTAAAACTTGGAGTTTTGAATCGCAGCCACTAGCTAGAGATAAAATACAGGAGATCTGTGGCTCTGGGCTTGCCAATGGCCTGGGCACAGACAGGCGAAGGGCAGGCAACTGATGAAGGCCAGGGACATTGGAGATGGTTTGCTTTTCTAAGAGGGCCTCTGGAACAGCTGGTGGCTGGGAGGTCCACTCCCCAGGGACAAGAGGGAGGGGTGATGCCATATTCTCTCCTCCTCCACCACCCGCCTCCCACCTACCAACACAATTGGACTTCAGAAACACAGTGCCTCCAGTAGAGGCTGGAGTCCCGTACACTACACCCCCCACCCCCCACTCCCTCAGTCCCCCAACCCATTCCCCCACCCCACCCCCCACCGCGCCTGGCAAGGGCAGCTTTAGAAGAGCAAATCAGCTTGTAAGCCAACCTAGCAGGCCTCTCCCTCAGAAGACGAACACAGGCCACTGCATCTATCAAGTCTACTGATAAAAGAAAACTCCAAAACATCAGCTTCCGGTGGAAATAGGACCAGGCTTACTTCTCTTTGTTTTTTTCCTCCTCTTTTCTTAATTTATAAATTTTTTTTTAATTTTTTATTCTTTATCCTTTAACTTAAATATTTTTTCTTTTCCCTTTCTCTCTCTTTTGTTTTTTTGTATCAGGCTTATAATCTTTTGTTCATTTGTTGGTTCATTTGTTTCTTTCTCTTATTTTTTTTTCTCTTTTCTTCTTTCCCTACTCTTTTTTCCTTCCTTCTTTCTTATTTTTTAGACTCAAGCTTATAGTTTATTGTTTCTCTGTTGTTTCCATTTTTGTTCCATTTCCTTTCTCTTGTCTTGGATCAAGCTTTTGATTTTTGGTTTTTGTCTTTCTTCTTATAATTTTTCTTTTCTTTTTGTTTTTCTTTTATAGGCTTCTTGACAAACAAATCAAAGCACATCGACATAAAGGTCCAAACACTCTCCACTACAAGCAAGGAGGAACTCTGCAGAGAAAGGAGCATTGGGAAAGAGCAGACAAGACACACAGCAAGAGTGTACACAGCACACATCAGAAACACTTCCTGAAGTTGTTGTTGTTGTTGTTGTTGTTGTTATATATATACTGTTTTGCTGGGTTTTTCCTTTTTTATTTTCTTTCTTCCTTTCCGTTAAGGACACAATGACTAGATGGAGAAATTCAGCCCTAAAGAAAGAACAGGAGGTAATACTCACTACTAGGGATATAAGCAATATGGATATAAGTAAAAAGTCTCAACTAGAATTAAAAAAAAAACAATTATAAAGAAACTAGCTGGGCTTGAAAAAAGCATAGAAGACACTAGAGAATCCCTTACTATAGAAATAAAAGAAGTAAAATCTAACCAGTCCAAACATAAAGATGCTATTACTAAGATGCAGTAACAAATAGAGGCTTTAACAGAGAAGAAAAATGAGGGAGAAGAGAGGGTCAGTGATATAGAAGACAAAATGATGGAAAATAAGGAAGCTGAAAAAAAGAGAGAAAGACAACTACTGGATCATGAAGGGAGACTTGAGGAACTCAGCAATTCCATAAAGTGAAATAATATCTGGTTGATAGGGGTCCTAGAAGATAAACAGCAGGAGAGAGGGACAGAAGTTTTATTTGAACAAATTACAGTGAGAACTTCCCTATCTGGGGAAGGAAACAGGCATTCAAGTCCAGGAAGCACACAAAACCCCCCTAAAAATAAATAAAAATAGGCCAACACCCTGACATATAATACTGAAACTGGCAAATTTCAAAGATAAAGAGAAAATCCTGAAATCATTCAGGGACAAGAGGTCCTTAAACTACAAGGGTAGAAATGTAAGGCTGGCAGTAGATCTGCCCACAGAGACCTGGCAGGCCAGAAAAGACAGGTATCATATATTCAACATGCTAAATGGAAAAATATGCAACCAAGAATAATTTATCCAGCAAAGCTGTCATTCAGAACAGAAGGAGATATAAAGACTTTCTAGGACAAACAAAAACTAAAGGAAATTGTGAATACTAAAAGAGCCCTGTAAGAAATATTAAAGGGGATCCACGGAACAAAGAGAAAGCCCAAAGGTAAAAAAAGACCAGAAAGGAACAGAGAAATCTACAGAAACAGGGACTTTACAGGTAATACAATGGCACTAAGTTCATATCTTTCAATAATGACTCTGAATGTAAATGGAATAAATTCTCCAATCAAAAGACACAGGGTATTAGATTGAATAAAAACACAAGACCCATTGATATGCTGTCTACAAGAGACTCATTTTATACCCAAAGGCACCTCCAGATTGAATGGGAGGGGGTGTATAATCATTTATCATGCCAATGGACATCAAAATAAAGCTGGAGTAGCTATCCTTATATCAGACAAACTAGATTTTAAATCAAAGACTGTAATAAGAGATGAAGAAAGACACTATAAAGTAATAAAAGTGTCTATCCACACATGAAAAAGTGCTCAATATCGCTCGGCATCAGGGAAATCCAAATCAAAACCTCAATGAGATACCACCTCACACAAGTCAGAATGGCTAAAATTAACAAGTCAGGAAACGACAGATGTTGGCGGGGATGCAGAGAAAGGGGAACCCTCCTACACTGTTGGTGGGAATGCAAGCTGGTGCAGCCACTCTGGAAAACAGTATGGAGGTTCCTCAAAAAGTTGAAAATAGAGCTACCATATGATCCAGCAATTGCACTACTGGGTATTTACCCCAAAGATACAAAAGTAGGGATCTGAAAGGGTACGTGCACCCCGATGTTTATAGCAGCAATGTCCACAATAGCCAAACTGTGGAAAGAGCCAAGATGTCCATCGACAGATGAATGGATAAAGAAGAAGTGGTATATATATACAATGGAATATTATGCAGCCATCAAAAGGAATCAGATCTTGCCATTTGCAACAACGTGGATGGAACTGGAGGGTATTATGTTGGGTGAAATAAGTCAAACAGAGAAAGACATGTGTCATATGATCTCACTGATATGAGGAATTCTTAATTGCAGGAAACAAACTGAGGGTTGCTGGAGTGGGGGGTGGGGTGGGAGGGATGGGGTGACTGGGTGATAGACACTGGGGAGGGTATGTGCTCTGGTAAGTGCTGTGAATTGTGCAAGACTGTTGAATCTCAGATCTGTACCTCTGAAACAAATAAGGCAATATATGTTAAGAAAAAAAGAAGAAGAAGAAGAAGAAGAAGGTAGCGGGAGGGGAAGAATGAAGTGGGGGAAATCGGAGGGGTAGACGAACCATGAGAGACGATGGACTCTGAAAAACAAACTGAGGGTTCTAGAGGGGAGGGGGGTGGGAGGATGGGTTAGCCTGGTGGTGGGTATTGAGGAGGGGACATTCTGCATGGAGCACTGGGTGTTATGCACAAACAATGAATCATGGAACACTTCATCTAAAACTAATGATGTAATGTATGGGGATTAACATAAGAATAAAAAAATTAAAAAAAAAAAGAAGCACAAAAATAAATATAATTTAGAATGGGTAAAAAAAAAAAAGTGTCTATCCAACAAGAAGGTCCAACAATTGTAAATATTTATGCACCTAACTTGGGAACAGCCAATTATATAAACTGATTAATAACATTAAAGAAACACATTGATAATAATACAACAATACTAGGGGATTTTACCACCTCACAGCAATGGACAGATCATGTAAACAGAAGATCAACAAGGAAACAAGGGCTTTGAATGACACACTGGACCAGATGGACTTCACAGATATATTCAGACAATATCATCCTAAAGCAACAGAATAGACATTGTTCTCGAGGGCACGTGGGACATTCTCCAGAATAGATCATATACTGGGTGACACATCAGGTCTCAACCAGTACCAAAAGATTGAGATTATACAATGCATATTTTCAGAACACAATGCTTTAAAACTTGAACTGAATCATGAGAGAAAATTTAGAGGGAACACAAATACATGGAGGTTAAAGACCATCCTACTAAATTATGAATAAGTCAACAGAAAATTAAAGAAGAGTTTTAAAAATACATGAAAACATATGAAAATGAAAACATGATAGTTCAGAACCTTTGGGATGCAACAAAGGCGGCTCTAAGAGGGAAGTATATGGCAATCCAGGCCTTGCTCAAGAACAAGAAAAGTTCTCAAATACACAACCTAACCTTACACCTAAAGGAGCTGGAAAAAGAACAGCAAATAAAGCCTAAATCTAGCAAGAGAAGAGAAATAATAAAGATTAGAGCAGAAATCAATGATATAGAAATTTTTTTAAAAAGACCAGTAGAACAGATCAACATTAGGAGCTGGTTCTGGAAAAATTAGTGAGATTGATAAACCCCTAGCCAGAATTATCAAAAAGAAAAGAGAAAGTACCAAAACAAAGAAAATCATAAATGAAAGAGTAGAGATCACAATCAACAACAAAGAAATACAAAGAATTGTAAGAGAATATTATGAGCAATTAAATGCCAAGAAATTAGGCTATCTGGAAGAAATGTATGCATTCCTAGAAAGGTATAAACTACCAAAACTGAAACAGGAAGAAATAGAAAACCAGAACAGACTCCAGCAAACAAATTGAACCAGTAATCAAAAATCTCCCAACAAACAAGAGTGCATGGCCAGCTGGCCACTCAGCAGAATTCTACCAAACATTTAAAGAAGAATTAATACTTTTCCTTCTGAAGCTGTTGCAAAAAATAGGAATGGAAGGAAAATTTCCAAACTCATTCTATGAGGCTAGAATTACCTTGATCCCCAAACCAGATAGACCCCATCTAAAAGGAGAATTATAGACCAATACCCCTGATGGACATGGATGCAAAACTTCTCATCAAGATACTAGCTGATAAGATCCAAGTCCATTAAGAGGATTATTCACCACAACCAAGTGGCATTTATTCCTAGACCACAAGAGTGATTCAACATCCACAAATCTCAATGTGATATACCACATTAATAAAAGAAAGGAAAATAACCATATCACCCTCTCAATAGATGCATAAAAACCATCTGACAAAATACACATCCTTTCTTGGTGAAAGCTCTGTCCTGTAGGGATAGAGGGAATATACCTCAATATCATAAAAGCCATATACAAAAGACCCACAGCAAATATCATCCTCAATGGGGAAAAACTGAGAGCTTTACCCCAAGGTCAGGAACATGACAGGGATGTCCACTCTCACCACTGTTGTTCAACACAGTACTGGAAGTCCTAGCCTCAGCAATCAGACAACAAAAAGAAATAAAAGGCATCCAGATCAGCAAAGAAGAAGTCAAACTTTCACTTTTCCCAGATGATATGACACTCTATATTGAAAACCCAAAAGAATCAAATAATACTCATTTTGCAAATTAAAACGTTTCCTTAGATCAAGACAGCCTTAAGGACACCTGAAGGAATTCTTAGATTATTTTTCCTTTTACTTAATGCTGTTAAATATAAAATAATGCTGACCTTATAAAGTATTTTGGAAGGTTATAGAGACAAGCTCTTTGGTCAAGACATTCAAGAAACACATATTAGTGGAAGCCTGTGCGTCTGTTCCTTGCTTGCTTGAACACTAACAAATCTTGGTTTGTTAAATAAATACGTGTGTTTTAATATGCGTTTTAATTTGCAAAAAAGAATCAACCCCCAAAATTGCTAGAACTCATTCAGGAATTCAGCAAAGTGACAGGATATAAAATTAATGCACAGAAATCAGTTGCATTTCTATACACTAACAATGAGGCAGAAGAAAGAGAAATCAAGGAATCTATTGCATTTACAATTGCACCAAAAACCATAAGATACATAGAAATAACCCTAACCAAAGAGGTAAGGCTCTGTACTCTGAAAACTATAGAACACTTATGAAAGAAGTTGAGGAAGATACAAAGAAATGGAAAAACATTCCATGCTCATGGATTGGAAGAACAAATATTGTTAAGATGTCTACATTACCAAAAGCAATGTAGACATTCAATGCAATCTCTATCCAGAGCTGGAACAAACAATCCTAAAATTGTATGGAACCGGAAAAGACCCCGAATAGCCAAAGGAATGTTGAAAAAGAAAACCAAAGCTGGGGGCATCACAATGCCTGACTTCAAGCTGTTTTACAAAGCTGTAATCATCAAGACAGTATAGTCCTGGCACAAAAACAGACACATAGATCAATGGAAGAGAATAGAGAACCCAGAAATGGACCCTCAACTCTATAATCAACTAATCTTTGACAAAGCAGGAAAGAATATCCAATGGAAAAAAGTCTCTTCAACAAATGGTGTTGGGAAAATTGGACAGCCACAGCAGGAGAATAGAACTGGACCACTTTCTTACACCCTACACAAAAATAAACTCAAAATGGATGAAAGACCTAAATGTGAGACAGGACTCCATCAAAATCCTAGAGGAGAACACAGGCAGCAACTTCTTTGACCTTGGCCGCAACAATTTCTTGCTAGACACGTTTCCAAAGGCAAGGGAAACAAAAACAAAAATGAACTTTTGGGATTTCTTCAAGGTAAAAAGCTTCTGCACAACAAAGGAAACTTTTGACAAAACTAAAAGACAACTTACAAAATGGGAGAAGATATTTGCAATGTCTTATCAGATAAAGCGCTAGTATCTGAAATCTATAAAGAACTTATCAAACTCAACACCCAGGGAAAAACAAATCCACTCAAGAAATGGGCAGAAGACATGAACAGACATTTCTTCAAAGAAGACATACAAATGGCTAACAGACACATGAAAAAGTGCTCAACATCACTCAGCATCAGGGAAATACAAATGAAAACCACAATGAGATACCAACGCACACCAGTCAGAATGGCTAAAATTAACAAGTCAGGAAATGACAGATACTGGTGAGGATGTGGAAAAAGGGGAATCCTCTTACATTGTTGGTGGGAGTGCAAACTGGTACAGCCACTCTGGAAAACAATATTGAGGTTCCTCAAAAAGTTAAAAATACGACCTAGCAATTGTACTTCTGGTATTTATCCAAGGGATACATAGTGATTTGAAGAGGCACATGCATCCCAATATTTATATTGCCATTTGCAATGACGTGGATGGAATTAGAGGGTATTATGCTAAGTGAAATAAGCCAGTCAGAGAAAGACACGTATCATATGATTTCACTCATATGTGGAGTTTAAGAGACAAAACACATGAACATAGGGGAAGGCAAGGAGAAATAAAATAATGTGAAAATAGAGAGGGAGACAAACCATAGGAAACAAACCGAGAGTTGCTGGTGGGTGAGGCGAAGGGGTAATTGGGCATTAAGGAGGACTTGATGTAATGAGCAGTGGGTGTTATATGCGACTGATTAATCACTAAACTCTACCTCTGAAACTAATAATACACTTAAATTGATTTTAAATAAAAAATAATAATAAATGTGAAACAAAGCTGATTTTATGGTTTTAAAAATTCATAAGACTGTTCACCAAGAAACCTGAACAACAACAAGTACCATATTAAAAAAAAAAAAGGACCCTTGAACAAAGGTATGAGTGAATCACAGAAGGGAACAAGGGGAACCATGAAGGACGGGTATGTGGTAAATACAAATAAATATTGATTGTCTAAAACAGAAAGAATAAGAATATCTTTTAAAATATATGTAGTGATAAGGCTATAGTAACTACATTGAATGAAAATGTTTCAATTAAAAGACAAATATTGTCAGACCAGTAAAAAAATAAATAGAGACCAAATATATGTTGTTTACAAAAATACACATTAAATGTAGGGATACAGAAGGCAGAGCCACCAGGGCCCAGTTAAAGAAACCAAGGAAACCAAGGCTTCTGATCCTGTAGAGATGAAGATCTGGTTCATTCCACACATGGCAAACCACTAGACCCACTAAGTGCTGCTCAAGGAAATCCAGAACGGGTGGTAGAGAGGGGAAATTATTAACACTGTTTACCATCTTGGGACTGGCTGCAATAGTAAGGATTTTAATTTTTGTTTTGTTTCATGTTTTAACAAACACTCTTAGTTCAATTTTCTTCAGAGACTAGCAATTTCCACTGCCTTGAAGAGGGCTCTGTGGCTTACTGGTTTGTATCTTCACATTGTGTTCCCACTACAATGCGAAAATGAAACTGCAGGAGACAGTTAGACAGAATGAAAGTGCAGGTGGACTGCATGAGCTGCTCACCCTCCAAGACTTTTTGCCACTTGTTTCCCCAGCCATTGGGCTGACTTATGTCAAGCAGGTTTATGAGAGACTGTGGGATCCACTGGCACTTGTGCATATACAACAGAAAATATGTCTGTGTTAATGTTTTTTCTGTGGGGTGAATGCATCTTTAGTCAACAGAAAACTCCTTTGAGATACAGTTTTTCATAGATCTTTTAGAAAATGGGAACATGAGCTTAAAGTGACCACATGCACTCTATACCAAGTAGTGGATGGACAACTCAGTGGTACACAATTTCATTTGAGTCCTCCTTTTCTGCCTCATTCCCTTTCCCCCTGGTTCTTGCTTTCTTGGGATGGCTTTTCAAAAAATACGTAGCATCTGATTTTTTTTCTTGGCCTCTGCTTTCTGAGGAATCCCAGATTAGTCACAGATAAAAGAGGAAAATCCAGACCATTGTCTAGAAAGTTCCAAATACCTTTGTTTGACCTCATGAATAAAAATATCTGAGGAGGGACTGAACCCAGTAATTGCATGCAGTGATTAAAACTATTGCCTACCTCCAAAACTAATAATACACTATATGTTAATTAAATTGAATTTAAATTAAAATAAATAAATTAATTAATTGAATTAAATGCAAAAAAAATTGCCTCCAATCAATTACCTGACCAAAGATGAGACCTTAGGAAAGAGGACTCAAGGAAAGAGGCCATACTGTACATCACCAGCTACAACACCAGGTACTGTCCTGCCCCAGTGTGCCTTTGCTCAAGCCACCTGCCTGCCCACAGTGCTCCACTCTCCCCACCCTAGCCTCCCCAGGCCTTCCTATACTTCCTCCAGGAAATTCTTCAACCCTGGTGCCCACAGGATAAGCAACAAGTGACTTCTTGGTAATTAATCTTGTCTCCAAAACTAGACTGAGCTCCTTAGAAGGGACACTGTGCCCTAGACTGGGAGTAGCTTCAACATAGTGATCACACTGGCTCATAACTGCATCCTGCCTTTGGAGTGTGCCCATTCCAGGGACATGGCTGGGAACCTACAGGAAACAAATTCTTGCTAGCAAGACATAGACCTAGCAAGCAGGAGGCAAAGATGGATAGCACACAAGAGGCCTGACTGCAGCAAGCAGCCCCACAGGTAGGACAAACAGCACATGCCACCACCAGCTGACTCTCAGCACAGGACAGCCTTCCCATGCACCTCCACAAGGTTGGCAAGGGCCCAGGACTGCTTCTATGAAAAGATCTGTCCTTGGAAGTCACTTTAGATGGGAGAAGAATGCCTTCCTTGGCTTGCTCCAGAGGCTGTGTCCCCAGAGAGCTCATTGCTCTTTCCTGACAACCAGCCTAGGATTATGCCTATTGCCAGAGCCCTATGGAACAGGAGGTGGATCATAGCTTGATCAAACAAAGGTGGATAGATAAGAGGGCCTCTGGGATTGTCCCAGAGGTTCCAGAGCTGGATGAGGTTAGAGGGCACTTGAAAACAGTTATTTGTTATTATAGAATCTATTGACCAGAGGTAATGAAATAGGCTCTTTTCATTCTCAAGGCCAGCTTTGAGATTGAGAGTAACAGAGTATTAACCTGGTGGGGGGGGGCACTTATAATGTTCTGTGTCCTCCTACTTCTGGGTTCTCATGTCCATGCACAGAACATTAGAGCTGGCAGGGGCCTCAGAGCTTCAGCAGTCCAACCCCACATATCAATGATCAGAACTGAAGCCTAGAGATAGTCTGGGCAGCACAGAGCAGAGACTCCCTCCTGCCAACCCAAAACTCCCTTCTCATTCTATGTAGGGGTAGAAGGTTCCTCTGGGCCAAGGATGAGGAGCTCTGCTGAGGCCACCCACTCTCCTGGGTGGGAAGGGCTTGTCTACTCAGGGAAAGTCACACAAGAATTCAGCATATGAGGCCAGATAGGGATCACAGGACAGTTCCTGATCCCTTAGGCTCTGGGCCTTTGTGCTGCACTTCTGACTCCTCATGCAGCAGGATATGCCCTAGGGACAGCTTGCTCAACCTCTCCAGGAGAGGAGCACATCTGTTGACCCAGCCACCTTCTTGGTGCTCATCAGGGGAACACAGAGATGAGGAAGGATGGAAAGCTCTCCAAAGCGGAAAGGGACACACTCAGTAAAATAGATTGAACATTCATGTTTACCTTTGCACCTTTCAAAAACCTCACAAAAATGCAGTAATGGACTTTAAAAAGCTATGAACCTACCAAAGAAATGAGAAAGAGTGAAGACAACGTAGACTGGAGATGTCAAGGATATGTTGGAAGAAAGGAAGGAAGGCAGACAAAGAGAGAGAGGGGGATAGAACCAATTCAACAGGGTTGCAAAGTCCAGGTTCAACCTGCCTGAGAGAAAGCAATGGGAGAAAGGCAGGAAAGACTCCAGATCTGCTCCACCCACTGTGAGAGAGAGGCCTGACTGGGGAGTCCAGTTGGGTTGACTGCCTGTGCACGAAGCAATAAGACCTCAGGTTTGCCCCTATTCTGAAAGGCTCTGGATTCCAGGACAGTAGGCTCAAGTGAGAACAGGAATGAGGCCCCAGAGTGAACAAAGAGGGCCAATTGGAATGTATGTGAATGCTGAAACCTCAGACTTCTCCCTCATCAGGCTGCTAGGAGCCTGACATTTAACTCAGAAGCAGGAAATTGAAGGATTTATCTCCAGAGAAACAGAGTGATCTCAGACACTGTGGGAGTATGGGCATATGGGTGAGGAGGCATGAATAAGCCATCATGCTGCACAGTCACCCGATAGTGGATGCCCACCAGCTAACAAGAACTAGACAAGAACAACACGCATCTTCTCATTCACTTTCAATGCCTCACCCTTAAATAAAACAAAAACCCAAGAATCACCAAACTTTTGGGGGAAGTTTCCAAAGTGCAACATAGAGATCAAAACAAAGTACTTCAGAGAAAATAGGACCACAGAAGAAAATAGACAATGCAGAAGCATAAGAAAACTTGAATTTCTATAATTTATACAACAGAACTAATAGAACATACAGAATCCATGATGCAACTAGAGGTGCTATAAGAAAAGGAACAGTGTCAGGAAGCACTTCTAATATCTGTTAGGAGCTCTTAGAAATAAAAAAAAAACTATGGTAATAGAAGTTAAAAGTTCAATAGAATGGAAAGATAAGTTTGAGAAAATCTATTAAGAAGCAGAAAATATAATAAAACTAAAGCATCAATTCATGAATTTTAACTTATGATACTTGGAGTTCCAAAAAGAGAGAAAAGAAAAGGAATTATTATTTTCTTTAACTCAAGAAAATTTCCCAAAATTTAGTTTTCTGATTTAAAGAGTCCACTGAGTGTTCAGCACAACAAATGAAAACAAAACACCAAGTTTTATTATCAATGCATTTCAGAATCACAGGAATAATGCTAAAAATTTCCAGAGAGAAAGAAATAAACAGGTGCCTAAGGATTTGAAAATGAAAGAAACAGGAGCAATACCTTTATAATTCTGAGGGGAAATGTTTCAAACTATCAGTCAAGCCTAAGAGTGGAATACGATTGTCTTAGACATTCAAAGTCTCAAAAATCTACCTAAGGAAGCTATAGGAGTATGGATTTCAGCAAAACCAGAGAATTAACCAAGAAAGAGGAAAATGATCCAACAAAGGAAGGAAGCCAAGGGAAATCTCCAGATGATGGTGAGAAAAAACTCTTGGACAAGGTTTGAGCAGCAGGCCTAAGGTGAAGTCAGGTCCCATAGGAGCAGAAGAGTGAATACCAGGGGCGAGGTATCCAAAAAAGAAAAAAGGAAAGAAATTGATAGACTAGAAATGCATTTGAACATGTGGCAAATATATGGAGAAGGTGTTTCCGTATTCATTGAAGAGTCTGGCAGTAGCAATAGATACATGGAAAATTAGGCAGAAAAAGAAGCAATGATTAACCCCAGGAAAAATGAAAAGTTATAAAAGGAAGGAAACATAAACATAACACAATATGGGGCACATCAGTGAATAATGTTTACATAATTACATAATGTGAATTCAGTATTGATTCAACAAAATAAAAGTAATAGAAGAGAGCTCATTCCTCATATTCAAAGATGGGCACTGGGTGTTATACGCAACTAATGTATTGTTGAACACTACGTCAAAAATTAATGATGTATCATATGTTGGCTAATTGAACATAAAAAGAACCCCCCCCCAAAAAAAATGTTTGGAAGTGCCTTTGTTGGAGCAGGGATAGATTTATCTAGATCCATATTCTCTGCCTCTTTTGCCTATGAACTAAAGCAGTGTGTGGGGGAAAAAAATTTCTCACTAGGATGGGCAGCTCAGTCTGGCTCTATGAAAAAGGATTTCCCCTAAAGTCTGAAAATCTGGTTACAAATCTGACCAATGACCCAGGCCTAAGTGGCCAGAATTTAAGTCATAGAGGGACAACCAAGGTTGTCTGCACATCCTTACAAACAGCTTTCCTAATTCTTGAGGAGAGTAGTGCAGTGGAAACATATATATTTGGGGTGCAGTGGTAAAAAAAAATCTAGACTCCAGATTCTGTTCTGCTAAGAATAAACTGCATGACTGATTTTTTCCTTTTGCTTCAGGCCCAAAAATGACTCAGCATACCATTGGAAGAAAAATGAGCAACAAGAAGTGGAAATAAAGGTTTTAGAAGGATTAAAAGGAAAATTATGGAAACTGATGGGAGTTATTGCATCTCAAAGACAAAAAAAAGAATGCTTCGAGCAGCCAGGACAAACAATGATATAGCAGCAAAGAACTTCAGTATTTTTTTTTTCTCTTCAAGATTTTTTTTTCCTTTTTTTCTTTTTTCTTTTATTATGTCAGTTAGCCAACATATAGTACAACATTAGTTTTTGATGTAGTGTTCAACGATTCATTAGTTGCATATAACACCCTGTGCTCATCACAACACATGCCTTCCTTAATACCCATCACCCAGTTACCCCATTCCTCCGCCCCTCTCCCTTCTGTAACCCTGAGTTTGTTTCCCAGAGTCCATAGTCACTCATGGTTCTTCTCCCTCTGATTTCTTCCCATTCAAATTTCCCTCCCTTCCCCTACGTTCCTCCCTGCTATTCCTTATATTCCACATATGAGTGAAACCATATGATAATTGTCTTTCTCTGCTTGACTTATTTGACTTAGCATAATCTCCTCCAGTTCCATCCCTGTCGATGCAAATGGTAGATGTTCATCTTTTCTTATGGCTGAGTAATATTCCGTTGTATATATTTAAAAATTTTTAAAAAGATTTTATTTATTTATTTGACAGAGACAGAGACAGCGAGAGCAGGAACACAAGCAGGGGGAGTGGGAGAGGGAGAAGCAGGCTTCCTGCTGAACAGGGAGCCTGATGTGGGACTCGATCCCAGGACTCTGGGATCATGACCTGAGCCAAAGGCAGCCGCTTAATGACTGAGCCACCCAGGAGCCCCTGAGCCACATCTTTTTTATCCATTCATCTGTTGAAGGGCATCTTGGCTCCTTCCACAGTTTGGCTATTGTGGACATTGCTGCTATGAACAAAGAAGGTGCAGGTGCCCCCTCTTTTCACTACCTCTGTATCTTTGGGGGTAAATACCTGCTAAGAATAAACTGCATGACTGATTTTTTCCTTTTGCTTCAGGCCCAAAAATGACTCAGCATACCATTGGAAGAAAAATGAGCAACAAGAAGTGGAAATTTACCAAATATTTGGTAAATACCAAATATTTCTAAACAAAAAGCAGTCTAGATAATGTGCAATTGCTGGGTTGTATGGTAGCTCTATTTTTAATATCTTGGGGAACCTCCATACTGTTTTCCAGAGTGGCTATACCAGTTTGCATTCCCAGCCAACAGTGTAAGAAGGTTCCCCTTTCTCCATTCCTCGCCAACATTTGTTGTTTCCTGTCTTGTTAATTTTTGCCATTTTAACTGGTGTAAGGTGATATCTCATTGTGGTTTTGATTTGTATTTCCCTGATGGCTAGTGATGTTGAACATTTTTTCATGTGTCTGTTAGCCATTTGTATATCTTCTTTGGAGAAGTGTCTGTTCATGTCTTCTGCCCATTTCTTGAGTGAATTATTTGTTTTTTTGGGTGTTGAGTTTGAGAAGTTCTCTATAGATCTTGGATACCAGCCTTTTTTCTGAAATGTCATTTGCAAATATCTTCTCTCATTCCCTGGGTTGCCTCTTAGTTTCGTTGATGGTTTCCTTTGCTGTGCAGAAGCTTTTTACCTTGAAGAAGTCCCAAAAGTTCATTTTTGCTTTTGTTTCCCTTCCTTTGGAGACGTGTCTAGCAAGAAGTTGCTGCAGCCAAGGTCAAAGAAGTTGCTGCGTATGTTCTCCTCCAGGATTTTGATGGAGTCCTGTCTCACATTTAGGTCTTTCATCCATTTTGAGTTTATTTTTGTGTAGGGTGTAAGAAAGTGGTCCAGTTCTATTCTCCTGCTGTGGCTGTCCAATTTTCCCAACACCATTCATTGAAGGGACTTTTTTCCATTGGATATTCTTTCCTGCTTTGTTGAAGATTAGTCGATCATAGATAGAGTTGAGGGTCCATTTCTGGGTTCTCTATTCTCTTCCATTGATCTACGTGTCTGTTTTTATGCCAGGACCATACTGTTTTGATGATCACAGCTTTGTAAAACAGCTTGAAGTCAGGCATTGTGATGCCCCAGCTTTGGTTTTCTTTTTCAACATTCCTTTGGCTATTTGGGGTCTTTTCTGGTTCCATACAAATTTTAGGATTGTTTGTTCCAGCTCTGTGAAAAATGTTGATGGTATTTTGTTAGGGATTGCATTGAATGTGTAGATTCTTTGGGTAGCATAGATATTTTAAGAATATTTGTTCTTGCAATCCATGACCATGGAATGTTTTTCTATTTCTTTGTATCTTCCTCAACTTCTTTCATAGGTTTTCTATAGTTTTCAGAGTACAGATCCTTTACCTCTTTGGTTAGGTTTATTCCTAGGTATCTTATGGTTTTTGGTGCAATTGTAAATGCGATAGATTCCTTGATTTCTCTTTCTTCTGCCTCATTGTTAGTGTATAGAAATGCAACTGACTTCTGTGCATTGATTTTATATCCTGTCACTTTGCTGAATTCCCGAATGAGTTCTAGCAATTTTGGGGTTGATTCTTTTGGGTTTTCAACATAGAGTGTCATGTCATCTGGGAAAAGTGAAAATTTGACTTCTTTGCTGATCTGGATGCCTTTTATTTCTCTTTGTTTTTGGATTGCTGAGTCTAGGACTAGTACTATGTTGAACAACAGTGGTGAGAGTGGACACCCCTGTCACGTTCCTGACCTTAGGAGAAAAGCTCTCAGTTTTTCCCCATTGAGGATGATATTTGCTGTGGGTCTTTTGTATGTGGCTTTATGATATTGAGGTTTGTTCCCTCTATCCCACATGGTGGAGAGTTTTTATCAAGAATGGATGATCTAGTGTGTCAAATGCTTTTCCTGCACCTATTGAGAAGCTCATGGGGTTCTTGTCCTTTCTTTTACGAATGCATATCACACTGACTGATTTGTGGATGTTGAACTACCCTTGCAGTCCAGGAGTAAAATGTTGGGAAACGTCTGAGTCTTGATTCAATTTCCTTAGTGGGAAAATATATAGATGTTGAAAATATATTGGACAACATATTTTTTAACCTGGGAAAATATTCATGAAATATTTCTAAACAAAAAGCAGTCTAGATCAACGAAACTAGAAGCTGGTTCTTTGAAAGAATTAATAAGATTGATAAACCTCTGGCCAGACTTACCCAAAAGAAAAGAGAAAGGACCCAAATTAATAAGATCATGAATGTAAGGGGAGAGATCATGACTAATACCAAGGAAATAGAAACAATTATTAGAAATTACTACCAGCAACAATATGACAACAAATTAAGCAATCTGGAAGAAATGGATGCATTCCTGGAAACTTATAAACTACCAAGACTGAAACAGGAAGAAATAAACAATCTGAACAGATCAATAACCAGTAAGGAAATTGAAGCAGTAATCAAAAACCTCCCAAAAAACAAGAGTCCAGGGCCAGATGGCTTCCCAGGGGAATTCCACCAAATATTTAAAGAATATATAATACCTATTCTTCTGAAGCTGTTTCAGAAAATAGAAATGGATGGAAATCTTCCAAACTCTTTCTATGAGGCCAGCATTACCCTGACCCCAAAACCCAAAAAAGACCCCATCAAAAAGGAAAATTACAGACCAATATCCCTGATGAACATGGATGCCAAAATACTCAACAAGGTCCTAGCTAATAGGATGCAACAGTATATTAAAAGGATTATTCACCATGACCAGGTGGGATTTATTCCTGGGATGCAAGGGTGGTTCAATATTCAGAAATCAATCAACATGATAGAGCACATTAGTAAAAGAAAAGACAAGAACCATATGATCCTCTCAACTGATGCAGAAAAAGCATTTGACAAAACACAGCTCTTTGAAGTATAGGGATAAAGAGAACATACCTCAATATCATAAAAGCCATCTATGAAAAGCCCACAGCGAATATCAGTCTCAATGGGGAAAAACCGAGAGCTTTTGCCTTAAGGTCAGAAACACGACAGGGATGCCCACTTACACTATTATTGTTCAACATAGTGCTAGAAGTCCTAGCCTCAGCAATCAGACAACAAAGAGAAATAAAAGGCATCCAGATCAGCAAAGAAGAAGTCAAATTTTCACTTTTCCCAGATGACATGACACTCTATGTTGAAAACCCAAAAGAATCAACCCCAAAATTGCTAGAACTCATTCAGGAATTCAGCAAAGTGACAGGATATAAAATCAATGCACAGAAGTCAGTTGCATTTCTATACACTAACAATGAGGCAGAAGAAAGAGAAATCAAGGAATCTATCGCATTTACAATTGCACCAAAAACCATAAGATACCTAGGAATAAACCTAACCAAAGAGGTAAAGGATCTGTACTCTGAAAACTATAGAAAACCTATGAAAGAAGTTGAGGAAGATACAAAGAAATAGAAAAACATTCCATGGTCATGGATTGCAAGAACAAATATTCTTAAAATATCTATGCTACCCAAAGAATCTACACATTCAATGCAATCCCTAACAAAATACCATCAACATTTTTCACAGAGCTGGAACAAACAATCCTAAAATTTGTATGGAACCAGAAAAGACCCCAAATAGCCAAAGGAATGTTGAAAAAGAAAACCAAAGCTGGGGCATCACAATGCCTGACTTCAAGCTGTTTTACAAAGCTGTGATCATCAAAACAGTATGGTCCTGGCATAAAAACAGACACGTAGATCAATGGAAGAGAATAGAGAACCCAGAAATGGACCCTCAACTCTATCTATGATCGACTAATCTTCAACAAAGCAGGAAAGAATATCCAATGGAAAAAAGTCCCTTCAATGAATGGTGTTGGGAAAATTGGACAGCCACAGCAGGAGAATAGAACTGGACCACTTTCTTACACCCTACACAAAAATAAACTCAAAATGGATGAAAGACCTAAATGTGAGACAG
Source organism: Neomonachus schauinslandi (assembly GCF_002201575.2). Taxonomy (NCBI): domain Eukaryota; kingdom Metazoa; phylum Chordata; class Mammalia; order Carnivora; family Phocidae; genus Neomonachus; species Neomonachus schauinslandi. The sequence continues at coordinate 81,048,598 of NC_058405.1, forward strand.
GACTCCATCAAAATCCTGGAGGAGAACATACGCAGCAACTTCTTTGACCTTGGCTGCAGCAACTTCTTGCTAGACACGTCTCCAAAGGAAGGGAAACAAAAGCAAAAATGAACTTTTGGGACTTCTTCAAGATAAAAAGCTTCTGAACAACAAAGGAAACTTTTGACAAAACTAAAAGACAACCTACAGAGTGGGAGAAGATATTTGCAATGTCTTATCAGATACAGGGCTAGTATCCAAAATCTACAAAGAACTTATCAAACTCAGGGTGCTGGGGTGGCTCAGTTGGTTAAGTGTCTGCCTTCAGCTCAGGTCACGATCCCAGGACCCTGGGATCGAGCCCTGCATTGTGTTCCCTGCTTGGCAGGGAGCCTACTTCACCCTTTCCTCCAAGCTCCTGTTTTCTCTTGCTATCTCTGTCTCTCTCTCTCTCTCAAATAAATAAATAAAATCTTAAAAAAAAAAAGAACTTACCAAACTCAACACCCAGAGAACAACAAATCCACTCAAGAAATGGGCAGAAGACATGAACAGACATTTCTCCAAAGAAGACATACAAATTGCCAACAGACAACTGAAAAAATGTTCAACATACTCAGCATCAAGGAAATACAAATAAAACCATAATAGGATATTACCTGACACACTCAGAATGGCTAAAATTAGCAACTCAGGAAACATGTTGGAGAGGATGTTGGAGAAGGGAGAACTCTCTTACACTGTTGGTGGGAATGCAACCTGGTACAGCCACTCTGGAAAACAGTATGGAGGTTCCTGAAAAAGTTAAAAATAGAGCTACCCATTGAGCTAGCAATTGCTCTACTAGGTATTTATGGAAAAGATACAATCATAGTGATTCAAAGAGGCACATGCACCCCAATGTTTATAGCAGCAATGTCTACAATAGCCAAACTGTGGAAAGAGCCGAGGTGTCCATTGACTCATGAATGGATCAAGAACAAGTGGTATATATATACAATGGAATATTTTCAGCCATCAAAAAGAAGGCAATCATGCCCCTTGCAACAATGTTGATGATACTAGAAGGTATTATGCTAAGTGAGATAAGTCAGAGAAAGAAACATAGCATAACATTTCACTCATATGTGGAATTTAAAAAACAAAACAGACGAATATAGGGGAAAGGAAGGAAAAATAAGATAAGACAAAATCAGAGAGGGAGACAAACCATAAGAGACTCTTAACTATAGGGAACAAACTGAGGGTTGCTGGAGGGGAGGTGGGTGCAGGGATGTGGTAACTGGGTGATAGGCATTAAGGAGGGCACTTGATATAATGAACACTGGGTGTTATATGCAACTGATGAATCACTAAATTCTATCTTTGAAACTAATAATACACTAATTAATTAAATTGATTTTAAATAAAAACAAAAACAAAAAAAGGCTCCCAACAAACAAAAGCCCAAGGTGGTTTCACTGGTGAGTTCTACCAAACACTTAAAGAAGAATCAATGTCAATTCTTTTCAAACTCTTCCATAAAATTAAAAAGGAGGGAACACTCAAATAAGCACAATACACAAATGTTATACACCACATTAATAGAATGAAAAATAAAAATCATAAGGTCACCTCAATAGATGCAGAAAAAGCATTTGACAGAATTCAACATCCTTTCAGGATCAAAATGATGAATAAATGGATGTAGAGGACTATACCACAGTATAATAAAAGTATGACAAGCACACAGCTAGTACCATACTCAACAGTGAAAGATTGAAAACTTTCCTGCCAAGATCAGAAACAAGACAGGGTGCTCACTCTCTCCACTCCTAATTCAACATAGAACTGGAAATTTGAGGCAGAGCAATTAGGTGAGAAGAAGAAATAAAAGGAATCCAAACTGGAAAGGAAGAAGTAAAATTGTCTTTGTTTCCAGATGATGTGATATACATAGAATATGCTAAGACTCCACCAAAACACTGTTGGAACTAATAAACAAATTTAATAAAGTTGAAGGATACAAAATCAACACACAAAAAAATCAGTTGCATTTCTCTGCACTAACAACAATCTGAAAAATAAATAAATAAAACAATTACATTATCAAAAATAATGCAATACTTAGGAATAAATTTAACCAAGGAGGTAAAAGATCTGTACATTGAAAACTACTAGACATTGATGAAAAAAATTGAGAATGGAAATAAATGGGAAAATATCCCATATTTGTGGAGGGAGAATTAATACTGTTCAAATGTCCATACTATTCAAAGTCATCTATAGATTTAATGCAATCTTTATCCAAACTTTAATGGCATTTTTCAACAGAAACAGAAATAACAATCCTAAAACTCCAAAGGTCCCCAAAAGACCCCAAATAGCCAAAATCCTGAGAAAGAAGAACACAGCTGAAAGCATCACACCTCCTGATTTCAAGTTTTATTCCAAAGCTATAATAATCAAAATAACATGGTACTGGCATAAAAACAGACACATAGATGAATGGAATAGAACTAAGAGGCCAGAAATAAACCCATGCATATACAGTCAGCTAGTATTTGACAAGGGGGCTAAGAATACTCAGTGGGGGAATGAACAATCTCTTCAACAAATGTTGTTAGGAAAACTGTATATTCACATGCAGAAAAAAGAAACTGGAGCCCTATCTCGGACGACTCAAAAATTAACTCAAAATGGATTAAAGACTTAAATATAAGACCTGGGGGCACCTGGGTGGCTCAATCAGTTGAGTGTTGGACTCTTGATCTCAGCTCAGGTCTTGATCTCAAGGTCTGTCTTGAGTTCAAGCCTCAGGTTGGGCTCCACATTGGGTGTGGAGCCTAGTTTAAAAAAAAAAAGAGGGGCGCCTGGGTGGCTCAGTGGTTGAGTGTCTGCCTTCGGCTCAGGTCATGATCCCAGGGTTCTGGGATCAAGCCCCACACTGGGCTCCCTGCTTGGCGGGAAGCCTGCTTCTCCCTCTCCCACTCCCTCTGCTTATGTTCCCTCTCTTGCTGTGTCTCCCTTTGTCAAATAAATAAAATCTTAAAAAAAGAAAAAGAAGAAAAAAAAGACCTGAAATTATAAAATTCATAGAAGAAAACACAGGGGATAAAACTCCTTGATGTTGGTCTTGGCAATGATTTTAAAATACGATACTAAAAGCACAAGCAACAATAGCAAAATAAAAAAGCACAACTACATCAAACTAAAAATCTTCTGCAATGCCCTGCAAAAGAGATAATCAACAAAATGTAAGGCCACCTATGGAATGAGAAAAAATATTCTGTAACCCTCTATGTGATAAGGATAATGTGATAAGCTAATAATATCCAAAGTATATAAAGAATTCATACAACTCAATAAAAAAAAACAATTGATTAAAAAATGGGCAAAGGAACTGAATAGATGTTTTTCCAAAGAAGACATCCAAATGCCAACAAACATGGAAACGTGTTCAACATCACTAATTATCAGGAAAATTCACATCAAAACCACAAGATATCACTTCACACTTGTTAGAACTGCTATTATCAAAAGACAATACACAGGAAGAGGAGAGAAGAGAGGATGTGGAGAAAATGCAAACTTTGTATACTGTTGGTGGGAATATAAATTATTGCATCCACAATGTAGAAGAGTATGAAGGTTCCTCAAAAAAGTAAAAATAGAATTTCATATGATCCAGCAATTCCACCTCTGGGGTATATCCAAAGGAAATGAAAACACTATCTCAAAAAGATATCTGCACCCCATTCCAGCATTATTCCAGAATTATTCATTCCAGCATCATTCATAATAGTCGAGACATGGAAACAACCTTAGTGTCCATAAATGGATGAATGGATAAGCAATATGTGTGTGTATATATATGTACACACACATATGTGTACATATATATACATATAAACACAATGGAATATTATTCAGCCATAAAAAGAAGGAAATTCTGCCTCTTGTGTCAACATGGATGGATCTTGAGGGTTAAGTGAAGTAAGTCAGACAAAGACAAATACCGTATCATTTCGCCTGTATGCAGAATCTTAAAAAGCTGAATTCATAGAAGTAGAGAGTGGAAGGGTGGTTGGCAGGGAATGGGAGGGTGGAGGAAATAGGGAGTTGTTGGTCAAAGGATACAATCTTCCAGCTATAAAATGAATAACTTTGGGGATCTAATGTACATTATAGTGACAATAACTGACAATATGGTATTATATACTTGCAAGTTGCTCAGAAAGTGGTCCAGTTTCATTCTTCTGCATGTGGCTGTCCAATTTTCCCAACACCATTTGTTGAAAAGATTGTCTTTTTTCCATTGGACATTCTTTTCTGCTTTGTTGAAGATTCATTGGCCATAAAGTTGAGGGTCCATTGCTTGGTTCTCTATTCTGTTCCATTCACCTATGTGTCTATTTTTGTGCCAGTACCATACTGTCTCGATGATTACAGCTTTGTAATAGAGCTTAAAGTCTGGCATTGTGATGTCACCAGCTTTCTTACACCATACACAAAGTTAAACTCAAAATGGATGAAAGGAATCCATCAAAATCCTAGAGGAGAACATAGGCAGCAAACTCTTTGATCTCAATACAGCAACTTCTTACTAGACATGTCTCCAGATGTAAGGGAAACAAAAGCAAAAATGAACTTTTAGGACTTCTTCAAGATAAAAAGCTTTTGCACAGCAAAGAAAACTTTTGACAAAACTAAAAGAAAATTGACAGAATAGCAGAAGATATTTGCAAATGACTTACCAAATAAAGGGCCAGTGTCCAAAATCTATAAAGAACTTAACCAAACTCAACACCCAGAAAACAACAAATCCAGTCAAGAAATGGGCAGAAGACATGAACAGACATTTCTCCAAAGAAGACATACAAATGGCTAACAGACACATGAAAAAATGCTCAACATCACTCGGCATCAAAGAAAATACAAATCAAAACCACAATGAGATACGAACTCAAACCAGTCAGAATGGCTAAAATGATCAACTCAGGAAACAACAGATGTTGGTGAGCATGCAGAGAAAGGGAAACACTCTTATACTGTTGGTAGGGGTGCAACCACTCTGGAAAACAGTATGGAGGTTCCTGAAAAAGTTAAAAATAGAGCTACCCTTTGAGCTAGCAATTGCACTACTAAGTATTTATCCTAAGGATACAAACATAGTGATTCGAAGGGGCACATGCACCCCAATGTTTATAGCAACAATGTCCACAATAGCTAAACTATGGAAAGAGCGCAAATGTCTGTCGACAGATGAATGGATAAAAAAGTGGCATATATATATACAATGGAATATTACTCAGCCATCAAAAAGAAGGAAATCGTGCATTTGCAACGAGGTGGATGGAACTAGAGGATATTATGCTAAGCGAAATAAGTCAGTCAGAGAAAGACAAATACCATATGATTTCACTCATATGTGAAATTTAAGAAACAAAACAGATGAACATAGGGGAAGGGAAGGAAAAATAAGATAAAGACAGAGGGGGAGGCAAACCATAAGAGATTCTTAACTCTAGGGAACAATCTGAGGATTGCTTTAGGGGAGGTAGGAGGGGGGATGCGGTAATTAGGTGGTGGGCATTAAGGAAAGCACTTGATGTAATGAGCACTGGGTGTTATATGCAACTGATGAATCACTAAATTTTACCCCTGAAACTAATACTACACTATATGCTAACTAACTTGAATTTAAATAAAATTGTGAAAGGAAAAAAAAAAGAAATTTGCTAAGAGAGTAAACCTTAAATGTTACTACTACACCCTAATATTGTGAAGGGATGTTTTGCCATATATACATGTATAAAATAATCAGGTTGTACACCCTAAACTTCCATATAGATATGTCAATAATATCTCAATACAGTTAGGAAAAAAAAGACAATACAATTTAAAAATCTGTAAAGGACTTGAATAGACATTTCTCCAAAGAATATATACAAATGGCTGATAATTACATGAAAAATTCCTTAATATCACTAATCACCAGGGAAATGCAAATCAAACCATGATGCGATATCATTTCATGCTCATTAAGATGACTATTATTAAAAAACAACAAAAACACAGAAAATAACAAATAATTGGTAAGAATGTAGAGAAACTGGAGTCCTTTGGCAGTGCTTGTGGGAATATAAAATGGTGTAGAAAAAAGTACAATGGTTCCTCAAAAAATTAAATATAGAATTACCATTATGACCCAACAATTCCACTTCCACGTACATACTCAAAAGACATGAAAGCTGAAACTTGAACAGATATTTATACACCAATGTTTTATAGCAGCATTATTCACAATAGACAAAGGGTAGAAACAACTCAAATGTCTATCAAGGGAAGAATGGATTAAAAAATGTGGTATATACATACAGTGTAATATTATTCAGCCTTAAAAAGGAATGAAATTTTGATAAATACTACAACATGGATGAATCTTGAAAACCTAATGCTAAGTGAAATAAACCAGACACAAAAGTACAAATATTGTATGATTCCATCTATATGAATTACTTAGAACAGTGAATTTCATAGAGAAAGAAAGTAGAATAGAGGTTACCAGCAGCTAGGGGGAGAGACAAATGAGGAGTTTTTTCTTAATTGGTAGAGTTTCTGTTGGGGTCATAAAAATATCTTGGAAATAGAGATGATGGTGCATTAACTATAGGGATGGACTTAATGATACTGAATTGTACACTAAAAAATACTGGAATGGGAAATACAATGTTATATATATTTTGCCAGAACTTTAGAAAAGAAAAAGCAACAAACTATTTGTTTTTTTTTAAGATGGAAGTTTTAAAATATAGGTAATTTTGTGCTCACTTCTGTAGGACATATACTAAAATTGGAATGATACAGAGAAGATTAACTTTGCTCCTATGCAAGGATGACATGCAAATTCATGAAGTGTTCCATATTTTTAAAACTAAATTTTTAAAATAAAACAAAATACAGTTACTTTTGAAAGAACAAGAAACCACCCAGTCATTGCAGTAGGCCGCATCATGTGAATGTGTCCCTAATGCTAGTTTGTTTGAGATTGTGGAGGACATCTTTCTGCAGGGGAACTAGCCTGAGTACTAGGGTGCCTCTTGCCACACCCATCCTTGGAGCCATCACCCCTCCTCCCTACCCAACCACCTACTCCAAATTGTGGCTCTTGAAGTCTTTCTTCTCCAAGTTGAGAGTCCCAGCCCTTTCATCCTTCCTTGGGGGCAAAGGATCCCTCTGCCTCACCTGCCAGTCTTCTCTGAGGATCTACTGAGTTTAGGCTGCAAACCTGGATTTTTGCACCCTGACTGATGCAGTTAACAGGCTACTGCCATATTTGTGCTCACCGTCAGGTGAAATCCTTTGCATTTGTCAGAAAGCAAAGGTTATGGCCAGAAGGTCTGAGACCCACTAGTCAATCAAGTAACCAGGGAGCGAGGTCAGAGAACCCTAAGGGCCCACGCCAGGAAAGAAAAGGGTTAGAGCCACAGTCCCAAAATGTTGTGAGTCCTGATGAGAAAACTAAGTGTATTATATGCTAAGTTGTCATGATGTACAGCGGCGCAGTGGTCTTCCCCGGCTTCCGACCGCATGCCTGCGCAGTGATCTGAAAGCCTTAGAGCGCGCAGGTGTGCGTCGCCTGATGATCTCCGCAGCTCGTAGGGTCCAGGCAGATTTAACCCCAACCGTCTCGGAAGGGCTCCGTCACACGGGGCCTAGTCTCGATTCCTACGCAGGATTCAGAGCTGGCTTGGAAGAAGGAGCTGGCCAATCTCGGGATGCAGGGCAGAGTCTTACAGAACCTTCTTTACAGAGTGCCTTCCTTGGACCGGATTATATTATTTATGGGAACAAACAAGGCGCTTCCTTTATGGCTACTCGCTGTGTGAGGTCTGCTGTTTTATTTTAGAGAGAGAATAGCGAGAGCAGGAACACAAGCCAGGGGAGTGGGAGAGGGAGAAGCAGGCTTCCTGCCGAGCAGGGAGCCCGATGTGGGACTCGATCCCAGGACCCTGGGATCATGACCTGAGCCGAAGGCAGACGCTTAATGACTGAGCCACCCAGGCGCCCGAGAAAACTAAGTGTATTATAAAAATAACATAAAGCAAGTTTACAGTAGAACACTATTAAAAATCATTCAGTAATATCCGAACTGGGAAATCCTGGTATGAAAGCTCTTTCCAGGGGTCCTTGGAGAAGACCTGATCCCATGTCTTTGGAGAAGAAAAAATATATATATTATAAATTATACATATAGTTTGTTTTGTTTCTTAAAAATCAAGGATATTTTAAAACTCTCTGAAAGGATGAAAGTAGATGGCTTAGCATAGTTCTCAATGGCCAAAGGGTGACAATTTGGAATGAAAAAGAGCACTAATTATCCTCAAAAGGGGAAAAGTTTAAGAAAAATATGAAGTCCTTCTAATGCAGAAAAGGGAAGACCATAATAGAAGAACCTAATGTTTATTAACTTTAGTAAGCACTATGGAGTCTGTGGGAGTCCTATTCTTGGTTCAGGGTATATGTCGCAATGAAACATAGATCCACCTTTGTTTCTACATAACAGGGGAAGAATTGATTAAGGGAACTCTGATGGCCAGAAACTGACAGGAAAGGTCAGGACTACACCACCAACACCGGGAGAGGGGACACCTGCGGTCATGCATGCTGCATCAGTCAGCAGGTAGAAAAACTCTTCAAATGCAAGTAATGGGCTCATCCAAAGGCAGTGGAAGATCCTCTCCGGGGGAGGGGACATCAGTGGAAACCTCTTGACTCTGGGGTGAGGCAATCTCAAGGTGACTATAAAGAAGGTTGATGGGTTATGACAAAGACAGCCCAAACCAACGTGGGACACCCTATGTCTAGGGTCTTTTTGGACGTGGGGACAGGGAGGGAGCCAATCCGGCAAAAGAAAGTCATGGCCTTTGCTGTTTGCCCTAACCCAGACCTCTTTCTGGCCTCAGTTCAAGCCTGGACTGGGCAACCCTCTGTCCTTCCTTCCATCACTCACTGCCTGCATTCACCCCTGTTGTGTGGGATCAGCCCCTCACTACCACCCCCATCTCCAGCCCCCTCCCCCCACCTCCACCTCCGAGGAATCGGCACCTTCCTCAACACCAGCTGTGTGCTCCCGCCCCTCTCCACCCCACACCCCTTCCTCCACTTGGCACTGCTCCCAGAGCCATCCAAGGGTTACTTAATCCATACTTTATTCCTTTCCCCTAGCATGCCGGCCCTCTGTCCTCGGCCCAGCGGGGAGACAGTTCCCACAATATTTCTGCTCTTCCCAAAACTGTTGCAGGGCAAAGGGACAGGAGACCTCACACAGCGAGTAGCCATAAAGGAAGCGCCTTGTTTGTTCCCATAAATAATATAATCCGGTCCAAGGAAGGCACTCTGTAAAGAAGGTTCTGTAAGACTCTGCCCTGCACCCCGAGATTGGCCAGCTCCTTCTACCAAGCCAGCTCTGAATCCTACGTAGGAATCGAGACTAGGCCCCGTGTGACGGAGCCCTTCCGAGACGGTTGGGGTTAAATCTGCCTGGACCCTACGAGCTGCGGAGATCATCAGGCGACGCACACCTGCGCGCTCTAAGGCTTTCAGATCACTGCGCAGGCATGCGGTCGGAAGCCGGGGAAGACCACTGCGCCGCTGTACGTCACGGCAGCACCCGCAGCTGGGCCTGAGAGATGCAAAACCACAGCCTTACGGGGAGACAGGGACAGAGACGGGAAGAAATACTAACAAAGCGAGACCGACCGAGGTCCGGGTGGCACCGAGGCTACAGTTCTCCGGGAGCAGCCACCACCCAGGCCCAGCGCAGCAGACAAGCTCCGGGCCCCGCCCCTACCCCGAGGCCCTCCCGCGGCTTAACCCTTGCCTGCCCGCCTCCTGCCACAGCGGCCCGCCCCTCCAAGCCGCGGCGAGCGGGCGCGGGCCCTCCTTCTCCTCCACCCCGCGGGGGCGCGCGGCGCCAGGAGCTGACCGTGGTGCTGAGCTCGGCGCGCGGCTTGGCTCGGGCGCGGCTCCCGGCCCTGCCAAGGCCGCGTATTGCGACACTCCCGGCCACCAGGGGTAAGTCGCGAGGATTTAGACTGGGGGAGAAGGGGGATGATTTGGGAATTTTTGTGCGTTCTTTCGCGCGATGGACAGGCTTAGTGGAGGAACCAGCGTCTGCACCCTCTCCACCCCACAGTGTCCTGCGCGGATGATGGGAGTCTGGGGTCTGGGGGCGACGACCTTTTTAGGTCTGGGCTAAGGAAGGGGAGAGACCCCTTGTGCGCGGATGGCTGGGAAAAGAACAGATAAGACTGGAGACCCATTTTCTTTCAGCCGGGCAGCCCAGGAACACCTAGAGGAGGTGGGCCAGAACCTTTGCTCCCCAAAGGGCCCTTTGTCTCTCCAACGTGGGGGTTGGGTAAATTGGTGATGTTCTCACTGCAGATTCTATTTCTGCTTCATTCCCCACCCCACACCCACCCCATAACACGAGGCTTTCTCTCCCCACAATAGCCTTCACTCCATCAATCCTGAAGGTTTGGCTTAGACAAGGCACACTCTACAGAGATAAACTATTGCCCCTACATAGCCTCCCACTCTGACCCCAGTGTCCAGGAAGTCCCTTGGTGGGGCTCCCCTCTGAGGCCTCTGCTTTCTTATCACCATTCACCTCTTTGTAATTCAAGGCTTGTGGTTTTACTGGATGTTGGGGGCGGGGCAGGGAAAAGCATGGCAAATGCCAAAACTATTAGTCAAAATTTTTATATCTCCAAACCACTTCTATTATATATGTGTACCTGCAAGGTTATTTGCTCCGTGATATACCAAATCGCTTTCATGTTAAAAAAGGAAAGAAGCTCACAGAATTACCTTCCCAAAGGGAAAAGAAAATCCTAGGCAGTCGAGCTAAAGTTATTCATCTTGTAGAAAAGCAGCCAGTAGAATTACTTCATATTCTCAATTTGCAATAAATCCATATGCAAGTGCATACTCTGTGTAAGGCACTGAGAGGAAAGGTTAGCATACATGGAAAGTCTCTGTCACTACTTACTCTCCACTAGGCCCTGCTCTGACTCCTAATCTGCCTTCTTGCCCCCACTCTTGAGCCTGCTTTCCATCCTCATTTACAACTGATCTATTAAAACTGAAAACTGGCCCCTGTTACTCACCCTTGATGGCTGTCCCTCCATGGTTCATAGCATAAAAGCCAAGACCCAACTTGTGACCTCAGGCCTGGTGCCGTCTGCCCTGCTGATCTCCAGACCTCATCCCACTGGCTTGCTGCTCTGGCCACCTGGGCCTGCTTTCAGAGCTTTAAATATTCTTCATCTTTTGCTCTGCAAGGCCTTTCTGAGGGATGTTCCCTCTGCCTGGAATATGCTTCCCACATCTTTTGCCTGGTTGTCTGCAGCTGTCTTTTAGATTGGTTTAAATTCCACATCCCTGAATCAGAGTTGATTAAATAAATACATGGTGTGGTCCCTGTTCTCATGGAATTTGGAAGTTAATTTTAGAGATGCAAGACTCAGTCCAAGGTCTTGGTGTCACTGAGACCCTTCTCAGAGAATGATGTGCAAAACTATAGAATTAAAAATGTCAGATTCTGCATCCTGTTTAGGAAACTTAGATGTAAATATATGGCTAAAATGTCTCAAAAACATAAATATTTCATTTAAATAAGCAGTGGCTCACTGTCAACCACAGTTGGAGTCCTGAATCTTAGAGAATTTTTCAACCTCACGGGGGAGTAAGAAGACCAAACAAACACCAGAATGAGGAGTTAGTGATCACTGAGTGCTACAGACAAGAAGGCACTAAACCAGGGAAGGGACAGGGCTACTTTGTCCTTTGGGGAAGGATGTGGCACATGGTAGAGGATTCCCTCTCAGGTTTCATGCTGAGCTCCACTGGAGGGGTCTTTAGCCAGAGGGTTACAAAGCAGAATGTGCATTTTTCAGATGGGAACCCGGACATATTTGGCCTCTGCCCTCAAGCAATGACAGTGTCAGCATCTGGCTGTCCAGATAAATTCCATTCTGTCCCTGAGAACTGTCATGGAAGGTGACTGCTCAGCTTTTCTCCAGTTGGGCAGCAGGCTCTCTGACCTCCCAGGAAGATCCCACCCATGTCATATACAGGACCCACATTTCTAAAGAGTCAGCCTCTGATAAAATATTTTAATGTAGAATCTGTACTGAACATACACTGAATTTCACGTAATTGCTCCAGTATTTTGCAAGTCTCTCAATCATTATTCTGAGTCTTAGTGCTTATTGCCCTATCAATGTGCCAAAGTGTTAAATGAACTCAGGAAACAGAGTTGGCAACATTAGTGACACTGAGTCCAGCCATCTGTAGAAATGATTGTTATTTTGAGACATCAGTTTTCAAATTCAAAATAGAGTGAAATATCCAGTTCTTCGTGATTTTAAATCAGTTAACTGAATTGAGGATTAAGAAATCAGTTTTATTTATAGAGATCAATATCAGGTAAACCATCTTAGTTCTTATAGTTGCAATTTCTGCTTACAGTAAAGTAATCTTTGTCATGCTCACTTCAAGTTATTTCTAAGAGTATGGTAATAAAAAGGTTTTTTAAAACATAGAAAAGAGATCTCATAATAAATAATCTCTAAAATTTCTTGTCATAGAAATTATATTATCTTCAATTACAATTTTTCTAAATTTGTGTGAGCCATACTTTTGATCACCATTTTCATTGTGCTTTCCAAAATTCCTCATAAAAACACATTTATTATTTGATTTTTAAATTTCCCATGAAGAGGAGTTTGGGCTACTGGTTTATAGAATGTCTACTGTGGTTAAGAGCACATGATCGGAATCAGATGGGCTTGGTTTCAAATCTTAGTTCTGTCACTTACCACATGTGCAACCTGGGCCAATCTATTGACTCTTCCGGACCTTAATTTCTCCTTTGTAAAATGGAGGTTACAGTAGTATGTCTCATAAGGTTATAGGCCAAGCTATCACCTGGTTAGGTAGATGCAACCAAGACTCAAATCTGGGTTCTTCAACTCCAAAGTCCTGATAGTAACCACTATGCTGTGTATAGTAAAACCCATCAGACCTGGGGAAGAACTTATCTAGGCCACAAAGGACTGTGGGGAATGACAATGGGATCTGCAGATATAGGGTAGGAAAGGCTTGGGCACATTCCACCTCACAGGAAGCAGAAAGGCAGCTTGAAGCACTGTCCCACTGTCTAGGATGCTGTCACCAAGAGCTGAGCTGCCACCAGAGCCAAGTCTGGTCTGTGGTTTTCCCTGGCACAGTGCTGACTCCTCCTATCCTCCAGCCAGAAGTCCCACGTGTCCCTCTGCAGGGGAGGAAGCACTGCCTATAGGTGGGAGTAAGGTGGAGGCTGGTCAGCTTGCCCCTGTGAGCCCCCGAAATGGCAGCCTTGTCACCCCTTCTCATCTTCAGCTTTAATGTTGTCAACTGGGCTGTGAGGCAGCCCCTCTGCTCACCTCCAGGTCCTCATGGCTAAGCATTTGAGAGACTCCAGAACTGACCTGGATAGCTCATATCTGTCAAGCAGTTTTCTGAAGGTAGCTGCAAAGCTTTGTGGGCAGTAGATCTGAAAGGCATGCAGGCTGACAGAGCCACTTGCTTTTATACCCACTGCATCCCTCCCTCACAGACTGCAAACTGTGGGGGAGTGAATTCAGGTGCTCCTTATTAAGCAAGTCCCTATGGAGAGTCAAAGAAACCCAACTCTCTCCTCTGATCTTTCCTTGGCCAAACTGACAGGATAGACTGGCAGGTTGCTCACCACCAAGGAGAGGAAGAGCTGCTGGAACAGGCTGAGCTGTGAGCTGGGTGCCTGTGAGGATACAGAGAAGGAGAGTCCAGGGAAGTTCACAGGTGGTGCTCTTGGGCATCACCTTCTTTTGGTCCACTCTTGTAGGTCTCTAAACTCGCCCCAAAGGCAACATGTTTAAAACCTTAGAGTCTTGCTTCTGTCTCAAACCAGCTCTTAGCACAGGCCCCTTCCTTGCCTTCACTCAGTTTCTACTTCCTCACCTTTTCCCAATTCTGGGTCAGTATTTACTGCTTCCTCATTGTTGATGACTTCTCTTTCTTTATTCAGTTGCTGGGTCCTAGAGTTTCTGCCTTTGAAAGGCCCTATAACTTCAGCTCTCTTTTTTGTGACTTATGACTACAGCTTCCATCTGGATCTTGTCTTCACATACTCAACCCACTTTAGTTGCCTTTTGTGAATCTTCTCTGCTCAAAATTTCTCTCCTAATTTATTCTGTCCTTCACTCAGATATCAGATAAATGGTCTTAGACCACCAACTTTATTATGCCACTGTTTCTACCCACCCACTCACTCAGAAGACTTTTATAGCTCTTCATTGACCTCAGAGGAAGGCCACACTCCCCAGTTATGAAAAAAATGGTCAAGATAACACTCTTACTGTATTCCCCCTCCCACATCCAGGACAGACATCAGTAATCAATCCCAACACCCTTTCCCATTGGACTCAGACTGGGCATCCGTATGTGGCACTGTGGATGGCACTCCAGGCATCAACACCTCTCAGGATGTGCACAGAAAGTGATACCTGCCTGCTCTCCAGCCCATCATGTGCTGTGTCTATCTAACCTGCCTGGTCCTGGCCTAATGCCTGACTCCTCACTTTTGCCTTCTACCATGATGCTGTCTCTCTTCTTGGTGCTCAAACCCAGCATGCACCATTAGATGCTTTGTTGTGCCTTGCCCTGATGGCCTCTGTGTAGACTGAGTCTTGCCTCCTCAGACAGATGCAGTAGCCCTGGAGGGCAGTGTTTGTGTCTTCCCTTCCAACTGATGAGCACCTGCATCCATCCCAAAAGGCAAGCTTAGGTTTCCCTTTGAGCTTTGTCTCTTAGATGAAGGCAGGAACTTATTTATTGAATCCTCTGCTCCACCACTCAGAAAGGCTGTGATACTTTCCCTGTAAGGATGTGGTGCTATTTGTAGAATGCCTGGGCCTGGAAATGGGAATCTGACTTGGCCAGATAAACTCTGAGAGGATGCTTGGTTGAGTTGAGAGATCACAGACACAAGAGCACCAGACTCTAGTCTGCTCTCAATTTGGCTCCTACTCTGTGACTTTAAGCATGTGACTTAACTTCTCTAATATCAGTTTTCTGTGGAGCAGTGGGTAGCCCTGGAGCAGTGAGCATGGGTGAAGCCATTCTCATCTCCCTCTCCCTGCCTCTGTGGAGGATCCAGGTTTAGATGTCAGAGCTCAGCTCCAAAGCCACTGTGTAAGCAGAGTGCCATAGGCGTACATCTTGGATACTAAGTGCCTCCTACTTTCCTTCACAGCAGCCTGGGGCCCTGGCAGCATGGAGCTGAAGAGAGGAAAGACCTTCATCAAATCCAGCCTGCAGATTTCCCATGAGAAAGCTCCAGATCCAGCAGCCGCCACTCTGGCCAGGGAGGATGCAAGTCCCTGGTCAGTCTCACCAGGAGGGCAACAGAAACCCCAGAGTGAAAGGGCCCCGCAGGTTAGTCCCAGCGCCCAAGGATATGACAGATGCTCCAACAAGGAAGCAGAGCCAGAACCCGAGGTGGGGGCTGCAGCCTTTTGTGGAGCCACCTTCAAACTGGTACGAAAGAGCAAGACTCATGACAGTGTGCCTGGGGCTGGCAGGGCGAGCACAACCACAGGGCAGCTGGTGGGCAGTGCAAGCTTCCCAGGGCCCCCCAGCAGCCAGCGCATGATTGATTACCGCCACTTTGTGCCCCAGATGCCCTTTGTGCCCGCTGTGGCCAAGAGCATCCCAAGGAAGAGGATCTCCCTGAAACGACCTAAGAAGTGCTTTCGGAACCTATTCCACATTCGCAGAAACAAGACTGAGAACTTGGCCTCACTGGTGACCAAGGGGGAGAGCCTGTCTTCCCCTGGGGGCCCATCAGAGGCTAGCGGGCAGACAGGCAAAGCCTTCTTCCCCTTAGGTGAGGGACTGGGGCCCGACAGCCTGTTCCAGGACCTATCTGACAATGAGCTCCTGCCTGACTCTTCTGTTGACCTCTGCAGGGCCCTATGTGAGGATGTGGCCTCACTCAAGAGTTTTGACTCTCTCACGGGCTGTGGGGAGATCTTTGCAGATGAAAGTTCAGTGCCATCCCTGGAACTGAATGAGGGCCCAGAGAGCCCAACCCAGGTATCACAGGCCCTTGAAAGCAAGGTTCTTAGGGGCCCCTTCCAGGGCAGTGTGGAGCAGCCGGCATCACCCGCCCAAAACGAGTTGTCTGACTTTGCCAAGTTCTGGGACAGTGTGAATCACTCTGTGAAGCAGCAGCACCGTGCCCTACTGGGGCCATGGCTGGGGGGTCCCCAGGGCACAGACACAGACCGGCCCAGGCTGGATGCAGCTGGGCTTGCTGAGCTACCCCTGTGTCCCTGTAGGGACCCCCACAGTGGCTCCAAAGCCAGCTCCATAGACACAGGTACCCCTAAGAGTGAGCAGCCAGAATCCGTGTCCACGAGTGATGAGGGCTACTATGACTCATTTTCACCTGGCCTTGAGGAGGACAAGAAGGAGGCTTCAAGTCCAGGCACACCAGCAGCCTTCCCCCGGGACAGCTACAGTGGAGATGCCCTCTACGAGCTCTTCTATGACCCCAGCGAGGGCCCTGTTGGCCCAAGCCTGGATGATGACCTATGTGTGTCTGAGAGTCTGTCAGGGCCAGCCCTAGGAGCACCACTGTCCATGTGCAGCTTCCATGTGGGGGCAGAGGAGAACTTGGCCCCAGCACCAGGCCCAGACCTGCTCAGCCAGGGCTTTTTGCAAAGCTCCTGGAAGGGCAAGGAGTGCCTGCTAAAACTCTGTGACACCGAGCTTGCCATCACCATGGGCATTATCAACTGGCTTCGCCGTGGCCCTGAACTCCGCACCCCACCTGCCTCAGCCCCTGGAGAAACTGCAACCTCACCCAGGGGACAGGCAGAGAAGGTGGGAGCTGGCTCCGAGAAAAAGGGCCCACATCCAGTGAAGCTGGAGGGCAGGGAGGCTAGGGCTTCAGATGCAGGTAGGACCGCTGTGGGCTCAGCACCCAGCAGGCGGGAGCTGTGGGCACATTCGGGTCCCAAGGGCCTGCTTGCTGGAGAGAGCAAGGTCCTAGGAGGGCCCGAGCAGGGAACCAGCATTCTGTCCAGGGACCCATCTCTGGAGTGTGTGCAGGTCTCTGGAGAAGGAAAGATGCAAGGCTGCCATGAAGGCTTGTTCTCCTCTGTGGGGTCTGCAGCCTCTGCAACAAAAGACACCTCTAGCAAAAGTAAGGTCCCAAACCCTTGGCCGGGCTTCCAGGAGCCCAGGCCTCCTGGGAATCTGGAGTGTTTCCAAGGTCCCTGGAGGCCAGGTCCTGGCGGAAGCACCCTCAATGTAGAGCCCACCCTGACAGGCTGTGTGGCCCAGGTTGCAGCCCTGCACATCCACCCAGACTGCCAGCCCCCTACTACACAGTCCCCAAGGCAGGACACAAGCAGTGAGTTCTGTAGGCACCCTCAGGCCAGAGGCTCTGATATTCTCCAGCAGAAACAGACTAACAGCTTCCCTAGCATGCCAATTGTGTGTGGCCTGCCCTCCCTGGCTAGTCCACTCCACAGCCCACAGGACCAGAGGTGCCCAGGCCACGTCCTGGGCCTTAGCCAGCTCAGGGTGGAGCCCACCAGGATGGATGCCCAGGCTCATCATGCCTCTATGGATGACCAGCCCCTGCAGCTCAGTTCAAGGGCTGTGGAGCAGGCAATACATAGGGGCCAGCTAGATTTGTAGCCCCTCTTGGCCCTACTATCCAGCTGAGCCCCTGGGGCCAACTGCCAGGAATCCTAGACATCACCTCCAACAGCCAGTACAAGTGAGCCCCCCTCTGCAAGTGCCCCAGAAAGTTGCTACAGTTTCCTGGCCCATGAAGGCCTCCTCTGCAACCAACCGGAAATAGGAGCCCCCAGACCAGCATGGCTGAGCCTCACCTATAGCATGGGGCCTCACTTACCAGAAACTGTGTCTTTGTGGCCACATTCAAGAGAACCTAACACCCAAATCTCCACCCTTTGTCCCTGATGTAAGGATTGTTGGTGGGTGGGGGTAGCAGGACACAGGCAAGTGGAGCAAAGCATTTTAATGTGGAACAGCCATGCCTGAACCAGCTCAGCCAGACCAGGTACTGGGCAGCCCAAGGCCAAGGACAGCTGCACAGCTGCTGTTGCTCTCAAAGTGTGCCTCACTGATTTCCCCACAAAGAAATGAAGACTTGAATCCCAGTTGGCTGTGAAGTGGCCACACCTGGCTTCTCATACAGCATGTTAGAGAGAGGAGCTCAGGCTTGAAACTGATGGGAAGATAACAGTACATCTTATAAATGGGAAGTAGAGGGAGCCAAGAAGTCTGCATAGGGCTTGAGAAAAATAAATGTGTAGTCTAAGGCTTATGGGTGGGAGGCAGAGTGGGAGACAGGCAGGATGGGGTGCTGTGGATGAGCTCAGGAATGTCCACTGGCCCCACACCAGCCTGCTCTCTACCCCCAGGACAAGTAGCCACAATGTACTGGGGCCCTGAAGGACTTCTTGTGGGAATGAGAAGCAGGACCAGCCTCATCTCATTAAGGCCTTTAATCAGCAGACAACAACCCTGCCAGGGCTAGACCCTGCAGACCTTAGTCAATGGGTGTTAGTGAATTCTCTATTACAAATCAGACCAATAATTTTCCCCAACTCCTCTAAATGAAGCCAAGGATGTTCTCAGGGCAGAAGCTGATTGATTGTCCACAACTCTGCCATTCTTGCCCCTGGATTCAGCATCTTTGCCTCCCCCTTCAGGAAAACTTACCTCGGAATGGAGCTATAACTCTCATCTTCCTGAAAGCCACAACAACATGCACAGTACCAAATATTCAGAATCGTGGAGGGGAAAGGTGGCCCGCAGCCTCAGGAAGGGCAAGAGTCAGGACGTCAGGCACAGTGACAGACCATGCCTCGAGTTTCTCTATGATTAGATCCTACCTCACCCGACATGCTGCAGTGAGATGCGAAGGATGGTATGCCACAGACATGAAACTGTTTCTAGAGGAAAGGTCATCGTAGAAAGGGGTAGGTCAGATGGTGGGGGAGAAATTCCAGCCAGAGGGATGCTGTCTGACAGCTGACCACAGGCTGGTGTCTCTCCTGATTGAGGCTTCATTTCAGACTAGAAAAGGCTCTGTAGCCCTTGTTAACAACTGTTTACTTGGGCCTACTGTGTGCTCCTATAGGCTCCTGACCAGGCCCATCCCTGGAACACAGGGAAGGTCAGGGCCAGTCTTCCTGGAAAATCACATGTGATTCCCCCTCCCAGGACTTCCACAAATGATTAGCATTATAGAGCTGTGCCAGGAGCAGGTTATACATGGAATAGTTTACCTCATCCCTGTATCAGCCTGAATGCAGTTGTCTTCATTTTTCAGATACGGAGATCAAGGCACAAAGTGCTGATATGACTTGCCCATGAACACACGCAGCTAGTATGTGGGGTCGATGAGGTTTGAATCCCATCCATTGGCTCCTAAGGCCCAGCTCTTCACGAGGCTATAGAAGTTCTCTTGCTGAGCTCCTGCAGTGAACTCTTTCAAAGCCTTCACTACTCCCTTCTTCCAGGGCACCCTCTGGGTACCAGCTGCCTGTCTCCCTGTAAGCAACCTGAATGCCTGAGGGCAGGGGCATCCCTCATTTAATCATGGTCTTTATCACTTTGTACGGCACCTGAGCAGAGCAAGGGCTCAGTACATATTTACTTGTTGAAAGAATGAAATATCAAAAGGTTCCTCATGGTTTTCTGATATCTTATTGAATGTGAGCCTGTGTCTGAAGAGTGGCAGAGTTGTTTTTACCTTGCAGGAGTTCTGAGGGAGTGTTTCCTTGATGTGACATGGTGACTGGTGGGGAGAATCCAGCCAGTCCCAAGAGTGCTGATAAAGGTAGAAACCAAGGAGGTCCAGGACCCAGAGGTTATGGTGAAGGTAGTCTGCAGTGACCTAGCAACAGAGCAGCAGAGAAAAGGAACTGAGGTCATGCCTGCCTGAGAGGAACCACCAGCGCAGTGGCTCTCACTATGGGAAGCATCTTAAGCAATCCTGACACCCTAGAAATTTTTATTCTCTGCAATGTGGTGGGAGATTACAGCAGTGGCCTACCAGGCACCTTGCTGAGAGAACAGAGGAGGGCCTTCCCTTTCTCTTGTGTCCAGTGGGTCTGAGGAAGCCTCAGACCTTCTCTTTCTACATCCCACCTCTTGGGATGCCCTCCCCTGCAAGAGGGGACAGGCAGTGCCAGTCTGATGGGGCATGTTCTTCAGGTGACCCACTGAGAGGAAAGAATGGAACTGCTGGGCCAGCTCCTGGGATAAGTGCCTAGCCTGGTGCTAGGAGTAGCAGAGGCCTGTGGGGTATTTTCAAAATTCTGGTCATTTCTAACCTTCTCATTTATACATGGCTATAGAAATTATAGGAGGTTGTTTCTCCCATATAAAGTAAAACTCCAGCTCATAGATATCTCACAGAGTCTAAGTGACTCCCCAGGGTCACACAGTGACAAGCAGAGGACTGGGGTACACCCTAAGGCCTGTGCACTGTGCCTTTCAATCTTCCAGCCTTCCAAGTTTGCACTGGATACTGAGAGGTGCTGGGAGGGGGCCAGGCAGCCTCCCAGCCTGCCCTAATGGTGGGGGTGGCCTGAGCCTATAGTAGGGTGGCCTGGGGTGCACCAGGAAGGCTGGACAGAGATCAGGAGGGAGGTGCTGAAAAGGGGTAAAGGCCAGCACATGCTGAGGAAGACCCAGTGAACTACATTGGGAGGGGGTACATCTTACCTTTCCTGGTTTCTTATTTTATTTTATTTTACTTTTTATGGAATGGGGATAAATACAGGATACAAAACTCAAAAGACACAGAAAACAATAAAAAGTGAGTCTCCTTCCTTCTTTTATCCTTCTGTTGTTTTGATTACAAAACTAATTCCCATTTACTACAACCAATCCAAACTATGTGAAGTGCTGAGCCTCCATTTCCCTGCCCTTCTCAAACACTAGATGTGTCCTCAGACCCTTTTTGCGTCTGTGACATAAACACACACGAACTTTAATCCTTTTTACTGCACAGCGCATCACAGACATCTTTTTTATTTAAAATCAATTAACATATAGTGTATCATTAGTTTCAGAGATAGAGTTTAGTGATTCATCAGTTGCATATAACACCCACTACTCATTACATCACATGCCCTCCTAATGATTATCACCCAGTTATGCACCTGTTTCTCCATGTTTCAAGGAAGTTATTTGCCCTGTTTTATGATGGATCAAGAAAAGTCATTCATTTTGTTTGTCCAGGTTTTTCTTGTTGTACATCCTCCCACCCACCTCCCCTCTGCAACTCTGTTTGTTCTCTATATTTAATTGTCTTATGGTTTGCCTTCCTCTCTTTTTTACCTTATTTTATTTTTCCTTCCCTTCTATGTTCACGTGTTTTGTTTCTTAAATTCCACATATGAGTGAAATCATATGGTATTTGTCTTTCTCTGACTGACTTATTTCACTTAAGCATCTACCTTCAACTCAGGTCATGATCCCGGGGTCCTGGGATGGAGCAGGCATCTGGCTCACTGCTCATTGGAGAGTCTGGCTTCTCCCTCTCCCTCTGCCCCTCCCCACTCTGCTCCTGCCTGCTGTCATTCTCTCTCTCTCTCTCAGACATCTTCTTAGCAGGTACCAGCAGCAAGCAGTTTCTCCATTCTCTTGAACACCTCCACAACAGTCTCCTGTAGGTAACAATTAATTTAAACATTCTCCTATGGATATTCAAGTTATTTTGATTTTTGCTGTTACAAACAATGCTGTGCTCACTTCTTTATTCCCTAAATCCTCTTTATTAAAGTCCTCCTAAAAACTGTAAAAATGAAAATAATGAGAAGATGCATTTTAAAAATGAACAACACATCCTGTTTCCTGTACCCACCCAAGGCCCAACTGTCCTGAGGCTCTGATGTTAATGCCCTAGGCTCCATGGTGATAGGGACATATCACCCACACCCATATTTGGGAGGGGACAGGTGGTTTTGTTGTTGTTGTTATATGTAAGACCTTGAAAATTGTCATTCCTATCCTTACAACAAGAAAAACCTGGACAAACAAAATGAATGACTTTTCTTGATCCATCATAAAATAGGGCAAATAACTTCCTTGAAACATGGAGAAACAGGTGCATTCAGAGAAATACAACAACCAAGACCTGGAGCAGAAGCTGCAAAATGACAAAAACTGGTAGGAAGAGTTAAAAAGTAATTTTGACAAGCTCTTGCAGGGTGAGTAAGAAGCTGGGGGGTTGGACAGTAAAGGGGGGCATATGCTTTCATAGCCCTTTCCTCTAGGAACCACATCAAGTTTTCAGGGTGAAGATAGGCATGGCAGAGGGGATGGAAAAGTAGCTACTGTAAAACCCTCCAGACCCTTCTAGCAGCTCTACCTCACAGGGGAGGGGCTTCTCCAGAGGGCTATTCTGAAACTTTTCCAAGCTGAAGGAAGGGAGTTCCACAAACTCCAGTCCTTTCCAACCTTCCTGTCTCGTGTAAGAGTGAGTAAGTGAATAAGTAAATAAATACATAAGGTAAGGTATAGTCATTTGGGAGGGGACTGCAAGAAAATAGACTGGAAACAGAAAGTCTTTTGAAGGTTTAACCCCACCCCCGAGGCACAAGCCCAAAAATTACTGAGACTTATTTCGAGGCTTAAGAGATAAGGGAACATCCTTTTCTTTCCCACCCTACCCACTCACCCTACCACAACACTAATAGCATCCAGTAATAATACCAGTGGGTTACAACTAAAAGAGCTGCAAGACAAAGATTCCATCTAAGGACCAGAACAAAGGGAAGCCAGAAAAAGAAGGAAAAGGAGGAAGAGGAAAAGGAGAAGAAGGAAGAGGAGGAGGAGGAGAAGACAGTGACAATGGAGAAGAAGGAAAAGGAGGAGGGAGGAGGAGAAGGAGGGATGTATAGATATCCCTCCTCTAAATATACTAGAGTAATATGAAGCCTTTGGTGCCTAGCTATGACAAATATTAAAACCGACTAACTCTTAGCCAGATTAGTTAATTCCTTACACTAAAAGTCTATTTCCCTCAGTACCTATTACCCTATACAACATGTCCAGCTTTCAACAAAAATTTATAAAGCTGGCTAAAGTCAAGAAGAAACAAAGTCAGAAGGACAAAACTATCATCAGAACCAGACTCAAAGATGTTGGAATTATCAAATAAGTATTATAAGTATTGTTAATATGTTAAGAGCTCTAATGAGAAAAAGTAGACAAGATGCAATAACCCGTGGTAACATAAACTTAAAGAATTGTAGGAAAGAAATCAAAATAAAATGCTAGAAATAAAAAATACTGTAACAGAAATGAAGAATTAGACGGGCTCATTGGCAGGTTCAACATGGCTGAATAAAGAGTCACGAAGCTTTATTAGAAAATACCTTGAGACAAGTAAAAATGGAACTCCATATACCCAAACATGGGATGCAGAGAAAGTAGTATAAGAGAGAAATTTATATATCTGTAATCCATAAATTAAAAAGGAAGAAAGATCTCAAATCAATAACCTGATTTTACACCTTAAGAAATTAGAAAAAGAAGAGAAAACTAACTCAAAGTCAGCAGAAGGAAGGAGATAATAAAGCTTAAAATAGATATAAATAAAATGGAGAATAGATAAATAATAGAAAAAGTCAATTTGGTTCTTTGAAAAGATTAACCAAATTGACAAATCTCTAGTTAGGTCGGAAACAAAAAGAATACTCAAAGTACTAAAATCAGAAATGGAAGTAGGATAGAAGGAACATACCTCAACATCATAAAGGCCATATATGAAAGACTCACAGCTAGTATGATCCTTAGTGGACAAAAACTGAGAGTTTCCCCTGAGGTCAGGAACATGACAGGGATGTCCACACTGTTGTTCAACATAGTTCTGGAAGTCCTAGCCTCAGCAATCAGACAACAAAAAGAAATAAAAGACATCCAAGTTGGCAAAGAAGTCAAACTTTCCTTCTTCATAGACGATATGATACTCTATGTAGAAAACCTGAAAGACTCCACCAAAAAATTGCTAGAACTGATACAGGAATTCAGCAAAGTGGTAAGATATAAAATCAACATACAGCAATCTGTTGCATTTCTATGCACCAGTAGTGAAGCAACAGAAAGAGAAATAAAGGAATCTATCGCATTTACAATTGTACCAAAAATCATAAGATACCTGGGAATAAACCTAACCAAAGCAGTAAAGGATCTGTACTCTGAAAACTATAGAACACTTAGGAAAGAAGCTGAGGAAGACACAAAAAAATGGAAAAACATTCCATGCTCATAAATTGAAAGAACAAATGTTAAAATGCCTATGCTACCCAAAGCAATCTACACATTCAATGCAATCCCTATCAAAATACCATTGGCATTTTTCACAGAGCTGGAACAAACAATTCTAAAATTTGTTTGGAACCAGAAAAGACCCTGAATTGCTAAAGGAATGTTGAAAAAGAAAACCAAAACTGGAGGCATCACAATTCCAGACTTCAAGCTGTATTACCGAACTATAATCAACAAGACAGTATGGTCCTGGCACAAAAACAGACACATAGGCCAATGGAACAGAATAGAGAACCCAAAAATGGATCCACAACTTTATGGCCAACTAAACTTCAAAGCAGGAAAGAATATCCTATGGAAAAAAGACAGTTCCTTCAACAAATGGTGTTGGGAAACCTGGACAGTGACATGCAGAAGAATGAGACTGGACCACTTTCTTACACTCTACACAAAAGTAAATTCAAAATGGATGAAAGACCTAAATGTAAGACAGGAATCCATCAAAATCCTAGAGGAGAAAGCAGGCAGCAACCTCTTTGATCTCAACACAGCAACTTCTTACTAGACATGTCATCAGAGGCAAGGGATGCAGAAGTAAAAATGAACTATTGGGATTTCTTCAGGATAAAAAAGCTTCTACACAGAGAAGGAAAAAATCAACAAAACTAAAAGGCAGCCCACAGAATGGGAGAAGATATTTGCAAATGACCTTTCAGATAAAGGACTACTATCCAAAATCTATAAAGAACTTATCAAGCTTAACACCCCAAAAAACCAATAATCTAGTTAAGAAATGGTCAGAAGACATGAATAGACACTTTTCCAAAGAAGACATCCAGATGACTAACAGACACATGAAAAGATGTTCCACATCACTTGACATCAGGGAAATAAAACTCAAAACCACAAAGAGAAACCACCTCACACCTGTCAGAATGGCTAAAACGATCAACTCAGGAAGCAGCAGATGTTGGCAAGCATGTGGAGAAAGGGGAACACTCTTACACTGTTGGTGGGAGTGCAAACTGGTGCAGCCTCTCTGGAAAACAGTATAGAGGTTCCTCAAAAAGTTAAAAATGAAGCTACCCTATGACCCAGCAATTGTGCTACCAGGTATTTATCCAAAGGATACAAACATAGTGATTCAAAGGGGTATGTGTACCCCAATATTTATAGCAGCAATGTCCACAATAGCCAAAACATGGAAAGATCCCTGATGTCCATCGACCGATGAATGGATAAAGAAGATGTGGCACATATATATAATGGAATATTACTCGGTGATCAAAAAGCATGAAATCTTGCCATTTGCAACGAGGTGGGTGGAACTAGAGAATATTAGGCTAAGCGAAATAAGTCAGTTAGAGAAAGACAAATACCATATGATTTCACTCATATGTGGAATTTAAGAAACAAAACACATGAGCATAGGGCAAGGAAAGGAAAAATAAAATAAGATAAAAACAGAGGGAGGCAAGCCATAAGAGACTTAAATATAGAGAACAAACAGAGGGTTGCTGGAAGAGGGTCGGTGGGGGATGGATTAAATGGGTGATGGTCATAAGGAGGGCACTTGTTGGGGTGAGTACTGGGTGTTATGTGTAAGTGATGAATCAATAAATTGTACTCCTGAAATCAATACTATATGTTAACTAACTTGAATTTTAATTTTTAAAAAAGAGAGAAAGAAAATTCTCCCTGACTAAAAAAAGAGAGAGAGAGAAAAGAAAGTAGGGATATTACTGCCATTTTACAAAAATAAAAAAGTTTATAAAAGAATGCTATGAACATTTATATATCAACAAACTGGACAACCTAAATAAAATGGACAAATTCCTAGAAACATACATCTACCAAAACCAGGTTATAAAGAGACTAAAAAAACAAAGCAATAGATCAGATCAATGAAACCAGCAGTTGGTTCATTGAAAACATCAACAAAAAAATGATAAAGCTTAGAAAGACTCATCAAAAAAAAAAGTGAAGATTCAATAAATACAATTAGAAATAAAGGAGAAATAACTGACACTACAGAAATACAAAGGATTATAAGAGAATAGTATGAAAAATTATATGCCAACAAATTGGACAACCTAGAAGAAATGGATAAATTCCTAGAAACTTATAACTTTCCAAAACTGAGTCAGGAAGAAATAGAAAACTTGAACAGGCCAATTACTAGCAATGAAATTGAATCAGTAATAAAAAACAAAACCCAAGAAAACAAAACAAAACCCTCTGAAATAATAAAAATCCAGGACCAGATAGCTTCACAAATGGATTCTACCAAACATTTAAAGAATAATTCATACCTATTCTTCTCAAACTATTCCAAAAAATGGAAAAGGAAGGAAAGCCTCCAAATTTATTCTATGAGGTCAACATTACCCTGATACCGAAACCAGATAAAAACACTACAAAAAAGAATACTATAGGTCAATGTCTCTGATGAACATGAATGCAAAAATCCTCAACAAAATATTAGCAAACCAAATCCAACAATACATTTAAAAAATCATTCACCATGATCAAGTGGGATTTATTCTAGGGATGCAAAGGGGTTCAATATTCACAAATCAATTAGTCACAAATCATCACATCAACAAGAGAAAGGATCATATCAATAGATGCAGAAAAATCATTTGACAAAATATGACATTCAGTCATGATAAAAGCTCTCATAAAGCAGGTTTAGAGGGCACATACCTCAATATAATAAAGGCCACATATGAAAAACCCACAAATAACATACTCAATGGTGAAAACTGAGAGCTTTTCCTCTAAGATGAGGAATAAGACAGGGCTGTCCACTATCATAACTTTTTTAAAAAGATTTTATTTATTTTAGAGAGAGAGAGGCGAGCAGGGGGAGTAGCAGAGGGAGAGGGACAAGCTGACTCTGCACTGAGCACAGAGCCTGACACAGGCTCAAACTCATGATGCTGAGACCCTGACCTAAGCTGAAACCAAGAGACAGATGCTCAACCAACCAAGCCATGCAGGCACCCCTCTCACAACTTTAATTCAACATATTAATTCAACAAGACCTAGCCACAACAATCAGACAAGAAAAAGAAATAAAAGGCATCCAATTGGTAAGGAAAAAGTAAAACTCTATCTGTGGATGACATGATACTACATATAGAAAACCCTAAGATTCCACCAAAACTACTAGAACTCATAAATAAGCTCAGTAAAGTTTCAGGATACAAGATCAATGTACAGAAAACAGTTGCATTTCTACACACTAATAATGAAGTAGCAGAAAGAGAAATTAAGAAAACTATCCTATTCACAATTGCACCAAAAATATTAAAATACATATGAGTAACCTTAACTAAGGAGGTGACAGAATTGCATCCAAAAACTATAAAACCTTGATGAAAGAAATTAAAGATAATACAAACAAATAGATATTCCATGCTCATGGATTGGAAAAACCAATATTGTTTAAATGTACATACCATCCAAATCAATCTACAGATTTAATGTAATCCTTATCAAACACCAGCAGCATTTTTCACAGAACTAGAACAAATAACCCTAAAACTTGTATGGAACCATGAAAGACCCCAAATTGCTAAAGCAATCTTGAAAAAGAACAAAGCTGGAGATATCACAATCCCAGATTTCAAGGTATAATAAGCTGTAGTCATCAAAACAGTATGACCAGCACAAAAGTAGACACATGTATCAATAGAACAGAATAGAAAGTCCAGAAATAAACCCATGCTTTTATGGTCAATTAATCTACAACAAAGGAAGCAAGAAAAAGACTGTCCCTTCAACAAATGGTGTTGGGAAAACTGGGCAGCTATGTGCAAAAGAATGAAACCGGACCACTTTCTTATACCAAACACAAAAATAAGCTCAAAATATATTAAAGACCTAAATGTGAGACCTGAAACCATAAAATTCTTAGGAGAAAACATAGGCACTAATTTCTTAGACATCAGCCATAGAAATCTTTTTCTAGATATGTCTCCTCTGACAAGGGAAACAAAAGGAAAATAAACTATTGAGACTATACCAAAATAAAAATCTTTTGCACAATGAAAGGAACCATCAACAAAACAAAAAGGCAACTTAATGAATAGGAGATTTTTGAAATGATATATCCAATAAGGGGTTAATATCCAAAATATATAAAGAACTTATACAACTCAACACCAAAAAACCCAAATAATCCAATTAAAAAGTGGGCAGAATACCTGAATAAACATCTTCCCAAAGCAGACATACAGATGGCCAACAGACACATGAAAAGATGTTCAACATCACTCATCACAAGGGAAATGCAAATTAAAACCACAATGAGATATCACTTTATACATGTCAGAATGACTAACATTAAAAACACAAGAAATAACAAGTGTTGACAAGGATGTGGAGAAACAAGAATCTTCATGCACTGTTGGTGGGAATGCAAATTGGTGCAGCCACTGTGGAAAACAATAGAATACCACATGATCCAGTAATTCTTCTGGTAGGTATTTCCCCAAAGAAAATGAAAACACTAATTTGGAAAGACACATGCACTCCTATGTTTATTGCTGCATTATTTACAACAGCCAAGATATGGAAGCAACCCAAGTGTCCATAGATAGATGAATTGATAAAGAAGATGTGGTTGTATATACAATGGAATATTACTCAGCTATAAAAAAGTGAAATCTTGTCATTTGCAACAACATGGATGGAACTAAAGAGTATAATCCAAGTGAAATAAATCAGTCAGAAAAAGACAAATACCATATGATTTCACTCATACATAAAATTTAAGAAACAAAACAGATGAACAGACAAAGAAAAAAGAGAGGAAAAAAAACCTCTTAAATATAGAGAACAAACTGGTGGTTGCCAGAAGGGTTGGATAAAATAGGTAAAGGGGATGAAGAGTATGTTTATCATCATGAGCACTGAGAAATGTATAGAATTGTTGAATAATTATACTGCATGCCTAAAACTAATACAACACTGTATGTTAATTATACTTAAGAAAAAACAACAGAGTCACAAAGAAATAGAAAATCTGAATAGACTTATAACTAGTAAGAAGATTGAGTTAGTAATAAAAAATTTCCCAGCAACAACAACAAAAAAAGTCCCAGACAAGATGATTTTACTGATGAAGTCTATCAAACATTTAAAGATTTAATACCAATCCATTTCAAACTCTTCCAAAAAGCTGAAGAGTTGAGGACCCTTCATAACTCATTTCATTAAGCCAGCACTGCCTGATACCAAAGCCAGATACAAAAATACTACAAAGAAAAACTACACACCAATATTCCTTATAATATATAGGTATAAATATCTTCAACAAAATACTAGCAAATTGAACTCAGCAGCATATTAAAAGAATTACACACCAAGACCAAATGAATTTTATTCTTGCAGTGTAAGGATGATTCAATATACAAAAATCAAACAGTGTAATGCATCACATTAATAAGATGAATTTTAAAAGCACATGATCATCTTAGTTGATGCAGAAAAAGCATTTGAAAAATCCAACATTCTTTCATGATAAAAAATACTCAATAAACTGGGTATACAAGAAAACTTCTTCAATATGATAAAGAGATTTTATTAAAAACTCACAGCTAATATTACCCCTAATGGTAAAAGACTAAAAGCTTGTCCCCTATTATCAGGAACAAGACATGGATGCCACTTTTACCCCTTATTTTCAATGTAGTATTGGAAAACTTAGCCAGAGAAATTATGTAAGAAAAATAAATGAAATATATCCAAATTGGAAAAGAAAAATTTATTTCTGTTCACAGATGACATGATTTTATATGTAGAAAATTCTAAAGACTCATGAGATAACAAAACTAATAAATTAATTCAGCAAAATTACAAGATACAAAATCAAC
The DNA here is from genome assembly GCF_002201575.2 of Neomonachus schauinslandi. NCBI lineage: Eukaryota > Metazoa > Chordata > Mammalia > Carnivora > Phocidae > Neomonachus > Neomonachus schauinslandi. The sequence goes on from NC_058405.1 coordinate 81,078,855, forward strand.
ACATGAATATCAGTTCCATTTCCATATAGTAACAATGAAAAATCCAAACAGAAATTAATAAAATAATTCCATTTACCATAGCATAAAAAATAAAATACTTAGAGATAAATTCAACCACAGAGGCAAAAGAATTGTATAGTGAAAAACTACAAAACATTGCTGAAAAAATTTTTAAAAGACAACATTTTTCTAGATATATCTCTAGAGGCAAGGGAAATAAAAGCAAAAATAAACTATTGGGACTCCATCAAAATAAAAAGCTTCTGCACAGTGAAGGAAACAATCAACAAAACTAAAAGGCCACCTACTGAATGGAAAAAGATATTTGCAAATGACATAACAAAAAAGGATTGTTATCCAAAACATAAAAAGAAATGATAAAACTCAACACACCCAAAACAAATATTCCAATTAAAGAATGGACAGAAGACATAACAGACATTTCTCCAAAGAAGACACACAGATGGCCAACAGACACATGAAAAGATGCTCAACATCACTCATCATCAGGGAACTGCAAATCAAAACTACAATGAGATATCACCTGACATCTGTCAGAATGGCTAAATCAACAACATGAGAAACAACAGGTGTTGGTGAGGATGTGGAGGAAAAGCAATCCTCTTGCACTGTTGGAGGGAATGCAAACTGGTGCAGCCACTCTGGAAAACAGCATGGAGATTCCTCAAAAAATTAAAAATAGAACTACCCTATGATCCAGTAATCACACTACTGAGTATTTACCCCAAAAATACAAAAACACTAATTCAAAGGGATACATGCACCTCTATGTTTATTGCAGCATAATTTACAATAGCAAAATTATGGAAGCAGCCCAAGTGTCCATGGGTAGATGAATAGATAAAGAAGAAGTGGTATATATGGACTATGGGATTAAAATCGACTATTAGCCATAAAAAAGAATGAAATCTTGCCATTTTCAACAACATGGATGGAGCTAGAGAGTATTATGCTAAGTGAAATAAGTCAGTCAGAGAAATACAAATACCATATTTTTCACTCATATGTAGAATTTAAGAAACAAATGAGCAAAGAAAAATAAAAGAGAGAGACAGAAACAAACCAAGAAACAGACTCTTATAGAAAACCGATGGTTACCAGACAGGAAGTGGGAGGGGGGCTGGGTGAAATAGGTGATGGGGATCCAGAATACACTTACCATGATGAGCACTGAGTAATATATGGAATGAATCACTATACTGAACAACTGAAACTAATATAACATTTGTATGTTAACTCTACTGGAATTAAAATTAAAAACTTAATGAAAGTTTTTTTTTCATGGACACTGAAATACACATTTCATAGAACAAACAGGGTGAGGTTGGGGGAGGGCTGTCAGGCCCATCACAGTAGTATCATACCCCAGGATACAGATCTCTAATCCCAGAGGAACCAGGTTGGGGGGGAGAGTGGGAAAGGGGTAGGAGAAACATTCACAGCAACATTGACCCTCTGGCAGCACAGGAAACAGAAGCAAAGAACTGCTGTCCGTCCAGTTCCCAAAACTTAATAAAAGTTTAAAAAATGAACAGCTATGGCATGGATGGAACTAGGGTGTATTATGCTAAGCAAAATAAGTCAGTCAGAGAAAGACAAATATCATATGATTTCACTCATACATGGAATTTAAGAAACAAAACAGGTTAACATAGGTGAAGGAAAGGAAAAATAAAATAAGATAAAAACAAAGAGAGGCAAACCATAAGACAGTCTTAGCTCTAGAAGTACACAACATATTAATCCTTTTTTTTTTACTCTCTCAGGTTTTCTCTTTAAATATTACTGTGACCTTGCATTTCTATGCACTAACAATGAAGCAAAAGAAAGAGAACTTAAGGAATAGATCCCATTTACAATTGCACCAAAAATCATAAGATACCTAGGAATAAACTTAAACAAAGAGATTTATCCTAAATAAACCTAAGGATCTATACTCTGAAAACTATAGAACACGCATGAAAGAAATTGAGGAAGACACAAAGAAATGGAAAAACATTCCATGCTCATAGACTGGAAGAACAAAAATTGTTAAAATGACTATGCTGCCCAGAGCAATCTATACGTTCAATGCAATCCCTATCAAAATGCCATTAACAATTTTCACAGAGCTGGAACAAACAATCCTAAGTTTGTATGGAACAAGAAAAGACCCCAGATAGCCAAAGGAATGTTGAAAAAGAGAACCAAAGCTGGTGGCATCACAACTCTGGACTTCAAGCTGTATTACAAAGCTATAATCATCAAGACAGTATGGTCCTGGCACAAGAACAGACACATAGATCAATGGAACAGACTAGAGAACCCAGAAAAGGACCTTCAACTCTATGGTCAACTGATCTTCAACAAAGCAGGAAAGAATGTCCAATGGGAAAAAACTGTCTTTTTTTAAACTCAACACCCAAAAAGAAATGGGCAGAAAACATAAACAGACATTTCTGCAAAGAAGACATACAAATGGCTAACAGACAGATGAAAAAATGCTCAACATCACTTGGCATAGGGAAATAGAAATCAAAACCGCAATGAGATACCACCTCACAGCTGTCAGAATGGCTAAAATTAACAAGTCAGGAAATGACATATGTTGGCGGGGATGCGGAGAAAGGGGAACCCTCCTACACTGTTGGTGGGAGTGCAAACTGCTGCAGCCACTCTGGAAAACATTATGGAGGTTCCTCAAAAAAGTTAAAAATAGACCTACCCTACAATCCAGCAATTGTGCTACCAGGTATTTATCCAAAGGATACAAACATAGTGATTTGAAGGGACACACACACCCTAGTGTTTATAGTAGCAATGTCCACAATAGCCAAACTAGGGAAAGAACCCAGACACCCATCAACAGATGAATGGATAATGATGATAATTTTATATATATATATATATGATATCTATATCTAATCTATATATATGATATATCTATATCTATATATCTATATCTATGTCTATATCTATATCTATATATACATGTATACACACACACTTCAAAAAAATTGAATTCTTGCTTTTGCAACGAGGTGGATGGAACTAGAGGATATTATGCTAAGTGAAATAAGTCAGTCAGAGAAAGACAAGTACCATATGATTTCACTCATATGTGGAATTTAAGAAACAAAACAGAGGAACATAGGGGAAGGGAAGGAAAAATAAAATAAGGTAAAAACAGGAAGGGAGGCAGACCATAAGAGACTCTTAACTATAGGGAACAAACTGAGCGTTGGTGGAGGGGAGGTTGGTAGGGGGATGGGGTAATTTTGTGATAATCATTAAGGAGGGCACTTGGTGTTATATGCAACTTTAACAGGGCTTCCTGCCTTTGGTTCCGCCTTCTTCAGTTCATCTCTCTATTTCAGATTGGGAGATTTCTCAACATTACTCCCCTGAATAGAAACTTTCAATGACTCTCTCCCAACAGCCACAGTAACTCGGAATGCTCAGGTTTGGGCTAGCTGTACTAGTATCTTGGGGAACTAATTAGGAGTCAAGATGCCTCAGTCTCACCTGGGCCTCCTGGTTAGACCTTAGGTAGAGGAGCCAGATAGTTCTTGACTTAACAAACTGCTCAGAAGAGCCTGTTTTTCAGGCCACTTTCTGTGTGGTCCACAAACTAAGAATGGCTTTTATAGTTTAATTCTTTTCTTTTTTATTTGCTCCTGATAATTTTTTTCTAGTTATATAGAAATACAAATGACATATTACATTGTGTAACTTTAAGGAGTACAATATGTTGATTTGATACACTTATATATTGCCAGATAACTACTACCATAGTGGTAGCTAACACCTCTATCACATCACATAATTACCATTTATTTTCTGTGGTGAGAATATTTAATATCTAATCTCTTAGCAACTTTGAAATATATAATACAGTATTATTAACTATAGTCATCATAGTGCACATTAGATCCCCAGAACTTATTTATTTTATAACTGGAAGTTTGTACCTTTTTTACAACATCTCCCTATTTTCTCCAACTGCCAGTCCCTGGTAACCACACCATTCTACTCTCTTTCTGTAGGAATTCAACTATTTTAGATTCCATATATGAGTGATATCATACAGTATTTGTCTTTCTGTGTCTTATTTCATTTGGCATAATGCCCTCAAGTTTTATCCATGTTGTCACAAATGGCAGGATTTCTTTCTTTTTTGTGGCTGAAGAATATTCCATTGTGTGTGTATATATATCACAACTTTATCCATTCAACTCAGGTTGTATCTGTATCTTGACTATTGTGAGTAATACTGCAATGTACATGAAGTGCAGCTATCTCTTTGAGGTTCTCTTTTCATTTCTTTGGATATGTATAAAAAAGTAGGATTGCTGGATCATATGGTAGTTCTATTTTTAATTTTTTGAGAAGGCTCCATACTATTTACCAGAATGGTTGCACCAGTTTGTATTCCCACCAACAGTGGGCAAAAGTTCCCTTTTCTCCATATCTATACCAACACTTGCTAACTTTTTTTTAATTATAGTACAGGTGCTATCTCTTTGTGGTTTTGATTTGTATTTCCTTGAAGATTAGCAATGTCAAGCACTTTTTAATGTACCTGTTGACCATTTGGATGTCTTCTTGGAAAAATGTCTATTCAAGTTGTTTGTCCATTTTTTAAATTGGATTATTTGTGGGGATTTTTTTCAACTGAGTTGTATGAGTCTATATATTTTGGACACTAATCCCTTAACAGGTGCATGATTTACAAATATTTTCTCCATACAGAGAATTTTAGTTTGATGTAGTCTCACTTATTAATTTTTGCTTTTATTGCTGGTGCTTTTGGTGTCATATCCAAAAAATCATTGCCAACACCAGTATCAATAAGTTTTTTCTCTATGTTTTTTTCTAAGAGTTGTATGGTTACAGGTCCTACATTTAAGTCTTGAATTCATATCATTTTTAATTGTTGTGAGTGGTGGAAGATAGAAGTCCATTCTTCTGCATGTGGTTATCCAGTTTTCCCAAAACTGTTCATTGAAGAGATGAACATTTCCCCATTGAGTATTCTTGGCTTGTCAAATATTAGTTGACTGTATATGCAAGGCTTTACTTCCAGGCTTTTGGTTCTATTCTATTGGTCTATGTGTCTATTTTTATGCCATACCACACTGTTTTGTTTACTATAGCTTTTAGTATGGTTTGAAGTCATGAAATGTGATATCTTCAGGTTTGTTCTTCTTTCTTAAGATTGTTTTGACTATTAGGGGTCTTTTTCAGTTCCAACAAATTTTAAGATTTTTTTTGTCTATGTCTATGAGAAATGTCATTGGAATTTTTTTTTTAAGATTTTATTTATTTATTTTGACAGAGAGAGAGACAGCGAGAGAGGGAACACAAGCAGAAGCTTCAGGAAGCAGGCTTCCCGCCAAGAAGGGAGCTGTATGCAGGGCTCGATCCCAGGACCCTGGGATCATGATCTGAGCCAAAGGCCAATGCTTAACAAGCTGAGCCACCCAGGCACCCCATGTCATTGGAATTTTGGTAGTGATTACACTGACTCTATTGATGGCTTTGAGTAATATGGACATTTCAATATTAATTCTCTGATTTGTGAACACAGGATATCTTTCCATTTGTTTGTGTCTAGTTCAATTTCTTTCTTTGGTGTCTTATAGTTTTCAGTGTACAGATCTTTTACATCCTTGGTTAAAGTTATTCTTAAATATTTTGTTGCTTTTGATGCTATTGTGAATGGAATTGTTTTCTTTCCTTTTCAGATGTTTCAATGTTATTGCATACAAATGCAACTTATTTTTGTATGTAGATTTTATATACTGCAACTTTACTAAATTCACTGATTAGTTCTAACAGTTTTTTGGTGGAGTCTTATGAATTTTTTAAATATAAAATCATATCATCTACGAACAGAGATGATTTTATTTCTTTCTTTCTGATTTGGATGTCTTTTATTTCTTTTTCTTTTCTGATTTATCTACAAGACTTCTAGTACAACATTGAAATAGAAGTGGGTGTAGGGGGAACCCTCGTACACTGTTGGTGGGAATGGGAATTGGTACAGCCACTTTGGAAAACAGTGTGGAGGTGCCTCAAAAAATTAAAAATAGAGCTACCCTATGACCCAGCAGTTGCACTACTGGTTATTTACCCCAAAGACACAGATGTAGTGAAAAGAAGGGCCATATGCATCCTAATGTTCATAGCAGCAATGTCCGCAATAGCCAAACTGTGGAAAGAGCCGAGATGCCCTTCAACAGATGAATGGATAAAGAAGATGTGGTCCATATATACAATGGAATATTACTCAGCCTTTAGAAAGGATGAATACCCAACTTTTACATCAACATGGATGGGACTCGAGGAGATTATGCTAAGTGAAATAAGTCAAGCAGAGAAAGTCAATTATCACATGGTTTCCCTTATTTGTGGACCATAAGGAATAGCATGAAGGACATTATGAGAAGGAAGGGAAAAATGAAAGGGGGGAAATCGGAGGGAGAGATGAACCATGAGAGACTATGAACTCTGAGAAACAAACTGAGGGTGTTAGAGGGGAGGGGGTTTGGAGGGATGGGTTAGCCTGGTGATGGGTATTAAGGAGGGTTCATACTACATAGAGCAGTGGGTGTTATATGAAAACAATGAAGTGTGGATAATACATCAAAAACTAATGATGTATTGTATGGTGACTAACATAACATAATAAAATAGAATTAAAAGAAAAAGAAGAAGTGGTGAGAGTGGACATCCTTGTCTTATTCCTGACCTTAGAGGAAAGGCTTTCAATTTTTCACAGTTGAATATGATGTTAGCTGTGGGTTTGTCATATGTGGATTTCATTATGTTGAGGTATGTTCTCTCTATAGCCATTTTTTAGTGTTTTTTTCATGAAAAGATGTTGAATTTTGTCAAATGGCTTTTTGTATCCATTGAGGTAATCATAATTTTTATCCTTCATCATATTAACTTGATATATTACATTTATTGATTTGCATATGTTAAAATATTTGCATCCCAGAGATAAATCCCACTCGATCATGGTGTATCTTTTTATTTTCTTAATTTTTTTATTAACATAGAAAGTATTATTTGTTTCAGGGGTACAGGTCTGTGATTCATCAATCTTACACAATTCTCAGCACTCACCATAGTACCTACCATCCCCAATGTCCATCATTCAGCCATCCCATCCCTCCCACCCCGCTCCTCTCCAGCAACCCTCAGTTTGTTTCCTGAGATTAAGAGTCTCTTATGCTTTGTCTCCCTCTCCAGTTTCATCTTGTTTCATTTTTCCCTCCCTTCCCCTACGATCCTCTGTCTTGTTTCTCAAATTCCTCGTATCAGTGAGACCCTATGATACTTGTCTTTCTCTGATTGACTTATTTCGCATCCCATAATACCCTCCAGTTCCATCCACGTTGTTGCAAGTGGCAAGATTTCATTTTTTTGATGGCTGCATAATATTCCATTGTATACATATACCACATCTTCTTATCCATTCATTTAGTCGATGGAAATCTGGGCTCTTTCCATAGTTTGGCTATTGTGGACATTGCTGCTATAAATATTGGGGTGCACATGCCCCTTCAGATCACTACATTTGTATCTTTGGGGTAAACACAATTGCTGGGTCATAGGGTAGCTCTATTTTTAATTTTCTGAGGAACCCCCATCCTGTTTTCCAGAGTGGCTGCACCAGCTTGCATTCCCACCAACAGTGTAGGAGGGTTCCCCTTTCTCCGCATCCCTGCCAACATCTGTCTTTTCCTGACTTGTTCATTTTAGCCATTCTGACTGATGTGAGGTGGTATCTCATTGAGGTTTTGATTTGGATTTCCCTGATGTCGAGCGATGTTGAGCACTTTTTCATGTGTCTGTTGGCCATTTGGATGTCTTCTTTGGAAAAATGTCTGTTCATGTCTTCTGCCCATTCCTTGATTGGATTATTTATTCTTTGGGTGTTGAGTTTGATAAGTTCTTTTTTTTTTAAGATTTTATTTATTTATTTGACAGAGAGAGACACAGCGAGAGAGGGAACACAAGCAGGGGGAGTGGGAGAGGGAGAAGCAGGCTTCCCATGGAGCAGGGAGCCCAGTGTGGGGCTTGATCCCAGGACCCTGGGATCACGACCCGAGCTGAAGGCAGACACTTAACGACTGAGCCACCCAGGCACCCCTGATAAGTTCTTTATAGATTTTGGATACTAGCCCTTTATCTGATATGTCATTTGCAATTATCTTCTCCCATTCTGTCATTTGTCTTTTGGTTTTGTTGACTGTTTCCTTAGATGTGCAAAAGCTTTTTATCTTGATGATGTCCAAATAGTTCATTTTTGCTTTGCTTCCCTTGCCTTTGGCGATGTGTCTAGGAAGAAGTTGCTGTGGCTGAGGTCGAAGAGGTTGCTGCCTGTGTTTTCCTCAAGGATTTTGATGGATTCCTGTCTCACATTGAGATCTTTCATCCATTTGAGTCTATTTTTGTGTGTGGTGTAAGAAAATGGTCCAGTTTCATTCTTCTGCATGAGGCTGTGCAATTTTCCCAACACCATTGACTGTCTTTTTTTCCATTGGACATTCTTTCCTGCTTTGTCAAAGATAGTTGACCATAGAGTTGAGGGTCCATTTCTGGGCTCTCTATTCTGTTCCATTGATCTATGTGTCTGTTTTTGTGCCAGTACCATATTGTCTTGATGATTACAGCTTTGTAATAGAGCTTGAAGTCCAGAATTGTGATGCTACCAGCCTTGCTTTTCGTTTTCAACATTCCTCTGGCTCTTCGGGGTCTTTTCTGGTTCCATACAAATTTTAGGATTATTTGTTCCATTTCTTTGAAAAACCCTGATGTTATTTTAACAGGGATTGCATTAAATGTGTAGATTGCTCTAGATAGCATAGACATCTTCACAATATTTGTTCTTCCAATCCATGAGCATAGAACATTTTTCCATTTCTTTGTGTCTTCCTCAATTTCTTTCATGAGTATTCTATAGTTTTCTGAGTACAGATTCTTAGTCTCTGGTTAGATTTATTCCTAGGTATTTTATGGTTTTGCATGCAATTGTAAATGAGATCTACTCTTTAATTTCTCTTTCTTCTGTCTTGTTGGTGGTGTATAGAAATGCAACTGATTTCTGTGCATTGATATTATATCCTGCCACTTTACTGAATTCTTGTGAGCTTTAGCAGTTTTGGGGTGGAGTCTTTTGGGTTTTCCACATAAAGTATCATATCATCTGCAAAAAGTGAGAGTTTCACTTCTTCTTTGCCAATTGGGATGCCTTTGATTTCTTTTTGTTGTCTGATTGCTGAGGCTAGGACTTCTAGTACTATGTTGAATAGCAGTGGTGATAGTGGACATCCCTGCTGCATTCCTGACCTTAGGGGCAAAGGTCTCAGTTTTTCCCATCAAGTATGATATTCACTATGGGTTTTTCATAGATGTCTTTTATGATATTGAGGTATGTTCACTCTATTCCTACACTGTGAAGAGTTTTAATCAAGAAAGAATGCTGTACTCAGTCAAATGTTTTTTGTGCATCTATTGAGAGGATCATATGGTTCTTGTTCTTTCTTTTATTAATGTATTGTATCACATTGATTGATTAGTGGATGTTGAACCAACCTTGCAGCCCAGGAATAAATCCCACTTGGTCATGGTGAATAATCCTTTTAATGTACTGTTGGATCCTATTGGCCAGTATTTTGGTGAGAATTTTTGCATCCATGTTCATCAGGGATATTGGTCTGTAGTTCTCCTTTTTGATGGGGTCTTTGGTTTGGGGATCAAGGTAATGCTGGCCTCAAAAAAGAGTTTGGAATATTTCCTTCCATTTCCATTTTTTGGAACAGTTTCAGAAGAATAGGTATTAATTCTTCTTTAAATGTTTGGTAGAATTCCCCTGGGAAGCCATCTGGCCCTCGGCTCTTGTTTGTTGGGAGATTTTTTTATTACTGCTTCAATTTCTGTAGTGGTTATGGGTCTGTTCAGGTTTTCTATTTCTTCCTGGTTCAGTTTTGGTAGTTTACACATCTCTAGGAATGCACCCATTTCTTCCAGATTGTCTAATTTATTGGCATATCGTTTCTCATAATAAGTTCTTATAATAGTTTGTATTTTTTGGTGTTGGTTGTGATCTCCCCTCTTTCATTCATGATTTTATTTGGGCCCTTTCCCTTTTCTTTTTGATAACTCTGGCCGGTGGTTTATCAATCTTATTAATTCTTTCAAAGAACCAGCTCCTAGTTTCGTTGATCTGTTCTACTGTTCTTTTCGTTTCTATTTCATTGATTTCTGCTCTGATCTTATTATTTCTTTTCTCCTGCTGGGTTTAGGCCTTATTTGCTGTTCTTTCTCTAGCTCCTTTAGGTGTAGGGTTAGGTCCTGTATTTGAGACCTTTCTTGTTTCTTGAGAAAGGCTTGTAGTGCTATATACTTTCCTCTTAGGACTGCCTTTGCTGCATCCCAAAGATTTTGAACAGTTGTGTTTTCATTTTCATTGGTTTCCATGAATTTTTTAAGTTCTTCTTTAATTTCCTGGTTCACCCATTCATTCTTCAGTAGGATGCTCTTTAGCCTCCATGTATTTGAGTTCTTTCTGACTTTTGTCTTGTGATTGAGTTCTAGTTTCAAAGCACTGTGGTCTGAAAATATGCAGAGAATGATCCCAATCTTTTGGTACTGGTTGAGACCTGATTTGTGACCAAGGATGTGATCTATTCTGCAGAATGTTCCATGTGCACTAGAGAAGAATATGTATTCTGTTGCTTTGGGATGGAATGTTCTGAATATATCTGCAGTCCATCTGGTCCACTGTGTCATTTAAAGCCTTTATTTCCCTGTTGATCTTTTGCTTAGACGATTTGTCCATTTCAGTGAGGCGGGGGGTGTGTTAAAGTCCCCTACTATTATTGTATTGTTGTTGATGTGTTTCTTTGATTTTGTTATTAATATGCTTATATAATTGGCTTCTCCCGTATTAGGGGCATAGATATTTACAATTATTAGATCTTCTTGTTGGATAGACACTTTAAGTAAGATATAGTGTCCTTCTTCATCTCTTATTATAATCTTTGCTTTAAAATCTAATTTGTCTGGGCGCCTGGGTGGCTCAGATGGTTAAGCGTCTGCCTTCGGCTCAGGTCATGATCCCAGGGTCCTGGGATCGAGTCCCACATCGGGCTCCCTGCTAGGCAGGGAGCCTGCTTCTCCCTCTGCTTCTGCCTCTCTCTCTCTCTCTCTCTGACTCTTACGAATAAATAAATAAAACATTTAAAATCTAATTTGTCTGATATAAGGATTGCCACCCAAGCTTTCTTTTGGTGTCCATTAGCATGGTAAATGGTTTTCCACCCCCTCACTTTCAATCTGGGGGTGTCTTTGGGTCTAAAATGAGTCTCTTGCAGACAGCATATTGATAGGTCTTGTTTTTTAATCCAATCTGATAGCCTGTGTCTTTTGATTGGGGCATTTAGCCCATTTACATTCAGGGTAACTATTGAAAGATAGGAATTTAGTGCCATTGTATTGCCTATAAGGTGACTGTTACCGTATATTGTCTGTGTTCCTTTCTGGTCTATGTTACCTTTAGGCTCTCTCTTTGCTTAGAGGACACCTTTCAATATTTCTTGTAGGGCTGGTTTTGTGTTTGCAAATTCCTTTAGTTTTTGTTTGTCCTGGAAGCTTTTTATCTCTCCTTGTATCTTCAATGAGAGCCTAGCTGGATATAGTATTCTTGGCTGCATATTTTTCTCATTTAGTGCCATGGATATATCCTGCCAGTCCTTTCTGGCCTGCCAGGTCTCTGTGGATAGGTCTGCTGCCAATCTAATGTTTCTACCATTGTAGGTTACAGACTTCTTGTCCTGAGCTGCTTTCAGGATTTTCTCTTTGTCTCTGAGACTTGTGAGTTTTATTATTAGATGTTGGGGTGTGGACCTATTTTTATTGATTTTGAGGGGCATTCTCTGTGCCTCCTGGATTTTGATGCCTATTTCCTTCCCCAAACTAGGGAAGTTCTGTACTATAATTTGCTCCAATATACCTTCTACCCCTCTCTCTCTCTTCTTCTTCTGGGATCCCAGTTATTCTAATGTTGTTTTGCTTTATGGTATCACTTATCTTTGAATTCTCCCCAGTGATCCAGTAGTTGTTAATCTGTATTTTTCTCAGCTTCTTTATTCTCCATCGTGTGGTCTTCTAGATCACTAATTCTCTCTTCTGCCTCATTTATCCTAGCAGTTAGAGCCTCCATTTTTTATTGCACCTCATTAATAGCCTTTTCTATTTCGACTTGGTTAGATTTTAGTTATTTTATTTCTCCATAAAGGGAGTGTCTAGTATCTTCTATGCTTTTTTCAAACCCAGCTAGTATCTTTATAATCGTCATTCTGAACTCTAGTTCTGACATCTTACTAATGTCCGTATTGATTAGGTCCCTGGCAGTCAGTACTGCCTCTTGTTCTTTTTTTTTTTGAGGTGAGTTTTTCTGTATTGTCATTTTGTCCAGAGGAGAATAGATGAATGAGAGAACAAAGTACTAAAAGGGCAACAATGACCCCAGAAAAATATACACTAAAAAAATCAGAAGAGACCCGAAACTGGGGGGAAAAGAAAGGGGCGGGGGAAAGAATATGATCAGGCTGGTGAATAGAACAGAGCCACACACTAGATTTTGGGTGTATTTTGGCCTGTTAGAAGAAATTGCCTCCCAAAATTTTAAAGAAAGAAAAACATATATACACAAAAGGGTAAATATGAAGTAGGGATGGACTATTACTGTAAGGATGAAAATTAAAAAAGATTTTTAAAAAGGAATTGATAAGACAAGAAGTGGTTTGAAAAAAGAATGAAAAAAATTAAGAAAAAAAGGGCGCCTGGGTGGCTCAGTTGGTTAAGCGACTGCCTTCGGCTCAGGTCATGATCCTGGAGTCCCTGGATCAAGTCCCGCTCAGGCTCCCTGCTCGGCAGGGAGCCTGCTTCTCCCTCTGACCCTCCCCCCTCTCATGTGCTCTCTGTCTCTCTCATTCTGTCTCAAATAAATAAATAAAATTTAAAAAAAAATTAAGAAAAAAAAAGGGAGAAAGGGAATGCGATCAGGCAGAAGACTAGGACAACGTCATACACTAGATTTGGGGTATATTTAGGTCTGTTAGAAGAAACTGTATCCCAAAATTTTAAAGAAAGAAAAACATATATATATACAAAAAATAAGGTTAAATACAGTGAAGAGATAGAATATGACTGTAAAAATGAAAATTAAAAAAGATTTTAAAAAAAGGAACTGATAAGGGGGTGGAGCAAGATGGCGGAGGAGTAGGAGACCTGGATTTCGTCTGGTCTCAGGAATTCAGCTGGATAGGGATCAAACCATTCTGAACACCTACAAACTCAACAGGAGATCGAAGAAAAGAAGAGCAACAACTCTCTCATCAGAAAAGCGACCACTTTCTGGAAGGTAGGACGTGCAGAGAAGTGAATCCGAGGCGATATTCGGGAGGATAGATGGCGGGGGAGGGGCCTCCGGCGGCCGCTTCTGGCAAGTGATAGAGCCGCGGAGCACAAAATCGGAACTTTTAAAAGTCTGCTCCACTGAGGGACGTCACTCTGGTGGCTAAGTGGGGGAAGGAACCCTCCGGGACAGTGTGGTCTCAGGACCCACGGGTCACAGAAAGACCGGGGGTGCTTGAGTGTGGCAGAGCTCCCAGGTATCGGAGCAGGGAAGCTGGCCTCAGAGGCGGAGCCCAGGCGCGGGCTCTCAGCTCAGGGTTGCCATAAACCGTGATCCGCGGCACAGTCGGGCCACTGCTCCTCCAGCAGGGACCCAACAAGCGGCAGATCCGGGGAGACTCACCTTCCTCCCCCGGGAGGAGCCGCGCAGGAGTGCACCGCAGGGATCTGCTGGGTTTGGAGACTCCACACGGGGTCGGGTGCCAGAGATAGAAACGCGCGGTCACAGGCCGGGTGAGCATGGAGTGCAGCTGGAGACCGGGGAGACGGGAGTGACTGACGGCTTTTCTCTGGTGGCTTACTGAGAAGCGGGGCCCCGAGTTCTCGGCTCCTCCGCGGCGGAGATTGGGAGGCCGCCATTTTCACTCTCCGCCTCCAAAGCTGTACGGAAAGCTCGCAGGGAACAAAAGCCCCAGAGAGCAAACCTGAGCAGATTACTTAGCTGGGAGGGGGCAAGGGTGGGGCAATTCTGCCTCTGGCAAAGACATTTGGAAACCATGGCAACAGGCCCCTCCCCAGAAGATCAGCGAGAACAGCCAGCCAAGACCAAGTTTACCCATCAATGAGAATGGCAGAACTCCAGCTCTAGGGGACTACTGCACATAGAATTCATGGCTTTTTTACCATGATTCTGTAGTCTTTCAAAGTTAATTTTTTTTAACTGTCTTTTTTTCTTTTTTTTCTTTTTGAATTTTTCTTTTTCCCTTTTTCAACGAACATCTTATCAATCCCTTTTTAAAAAAAAAAAAAAACATTTTTATTTTTCATTTTTAGAGTCATATTCTATCCCTTCATATTAGTTACCCGTATTTTTGGCTTATATATATAAGTTGTTCTCTCTTTAAAATTTTGAGATAGTTTCTTCTAACAGATCAAAATATACCCTAAATCTCTAGTATATGGTGTTTTCTATTCCCCTGCCTGATTACATCCTCTCCCTTTTCTTTTTCTTTTTTTAAATCCTCTTCTTTCTTTTTTCAAACAACTTCTTATCAATTCCTTTTATAAAATTTTTTATAATTGTCATCTTTACAGTCATATTCCATCCCTTCATCATATCAACCCTTATTTTTGTACATATATAAGTTTTTCTTTCTTTAAAATTTTGGGAGGCACTTTCTTCTAAAAGACCAAAATACACCCCAAATCTAGTGTGTGGCACTGATCTATATACCAGCCTGATCATATTTGATCACATTCTGGTTTTTTTGTTGTTGTTGTTTTGTTTTGTTTGTTTTTGTTTTTATCTTTATCTTTTTCTTTTTTTTCTTTTTCTTTTTTCTCTCTTTCCCTTTATTTTCCCACTGCTTCAGGTTTTTTCTGATTTGTTTAGAGTATATTTTCTGGGGACGTTGTTACTCTGCTAGCATTTTGTTCTCTCATTAATCTATTCTCCTCTGCACAAAATGACAAGACGGAAAAAATCACCTCAACAAAAAGAACAAGAGGTAGTACGGACTGCCAGGGTCCTACTCAATACGGACATTAGTACAATGTCAGATCTAGAGTTCAGAATCATCACTTTAAAGATACTAGCTGGGCTTGAAAAAAATATGGAAGTTATTAGAGAAACCCTTTCTGGTGAAGTAAAAGAACTAAAATCCAACCAAGTAGAAATCAAAAAGGCTATTAATGAGGTGCAATCAAAAATGGGGGCGCTAACTGCTAGAATAAATGAGGCAGAAGAGAGAATCAGTAATATAGAAGAAGAAATGATGGAAAATAAAGAAGCTGAGAAAAAGAGAGATAAACAACTACTGGATCACGAGGGCAGAATTCAAGAGATAAGCGATACCATAAGACAAAACAACATTAGAATAATTGGGATCCCAGAAGAAGAAGAAAGAGAGA